>NW_028249673.1:0-60400 GCF_964263255.1 Lissotriton vulgaris | reverse complement strand
GACATCACATATTACATCACTCATGACAAGGTCAGTGACATCACTGATGACATCACTGATGACATCTCAAATGAAATCACTGATGACATCATCCACCTAATATCTGATGCACCACTTCACACCATAACATAACCTTTCATACACTCTCTCTAAAAGATAGAGTAGCATTCTCAAACTCATAGACACACCAATACCAGTTCATACATAATCATTCACTGGTTTATAGGCTTACATACATCAACTCACTCACCCATACAGTCACTCATTCCCACAGTCACTCATCTATACAGCCACTGATATATGCAATCATATACCCATGCAGACACTCCCACACTGCCATTCACCCATAGAGTTACTCACACACCTAGTCATTCACACAAAGAATCAATCACATTGCCATTTACTCACCTATACAGTTATATACACACCACCTCACTTATTCATACAGATACTAACAAATACTTACGCTCTTATACAATCACTTACACAAGTATACACTCATTCATACAGTCACTCTCACGATCCTCACTCTCACATATAGTCATATATATACTCAAATACTTACATAAACTGCCTTTCACATATGTAGTTACTCACATATATATCACTGAGATATCTACTCACTCACAAACACTGCCATGTGCACACCCACTCATCCATACAGCCCTTCGCATATGCACCTGTACACCCATTGAACCACCCACTCACACATCCATACAGGGAGTCACACACCCCTCACCCACACAGACACTCGGGCACCCATACATGTACTCAGACAATCATTAACCTATGTAGGCACTCATGTAGCTAATCACCAACCCATGCAGCCACGCACACACCAACTGACAGACTGATACAGACATTCCCAAAGATTAGTCATTCACCCTTACATTCACTAAGAGACATTTAATCACTCACTTATACAGTCAGTCACGCACCCACTAAATCATCCCTTCAGACACTCATACACCCACTCATTCTTCAATATACCTTGGCATATATATCTAAAATTCTTAAACTTTTTAAAAACACTCAGTCACTGGATAATGTCATCAGTGATGTCATTTGAGGTGTAGTCAGTGATTTCATCAGTCATGTCACTGACCGTGTCATGAGTGCTGTAATATGTGACATCATCAGCTATGCTTTGCAGGAGCGCGAGTTATAGGTAGCTCAGCCAACTATAACGGCTGAATTTCTCTGGTTTTGTACGAGTGAAATGGCAAACCAACTATAATGTCCCTAAAACTTGTGTTTTTTTCACTGAATTTCTAAGGGTTTGTAAATGCTAATTCTTAATTACAACGTCCCTGAAACCTATGGTTTTTTCAGTGTATATATATATATAGGGACTCTATGGTCCAGTGGAAGGCAGGAACCGAAACGCGTAGACCGTCCTTTTTTGATGCACGTTATATTTGCACTGGTGTGTAAATAATAAAAACGCTACAACGAACTGTTGCTGTGCCGTGTCCTTTGATCTGCAAGAAGTGGAGAGAAGAAGCTGTGGCTATTTTGAGCGCGTGAGCTGGGACGCGCAACACAGGCACTCCGAGACGAGGCGAAGCGGCCGTGACTGATCTGGAGATCAGAATCCAGCTGACTGTAATTTTGGCAAAAACGGCCGACGCCTCTGCTGTGAGACCAGGTGACCCGTGAAAGGAGTGCTGCGGGGAGACTCGAAGCGGAGAAAGCGAGCGGAGCAGTACGGAGGCGACCGGAGCTGGGGTGAGTAGAGCGTCGTGGTGGTTGTCAGACCGCCTAACTCTGTGACACAGCGGAGGTTGTGTTCGGGTGGGGTGAGAGGTGACCGCCCTTCAGCTTAGCGAACGCCGGCGAGGGAAGCCTTGGTGTGGTGCAGTTAACCAGCGTGTGAGAAGGGGGACAGAGCCCAAAAATACACGCAATCTCACTCACCGTATCACAAACGTACAGCCTGGTCTGAACTCCCGAGCGATTGGGAAAAGTATCAACAAACTGCCCGGCAAGGAAAACTGAAAGCACATCGTCATCGGTGAGATTGACGAATCGAATTTCCTTAAAGGGGCAACGCAGCATTTTTGGATAAACGCGTGAACACGAAGGTGCTTCACAAAAAAGCAACAGAAGCGTGGAATTGGGTCCGGCCAAGACCTGGGATCAGGAGAGCAGGGTAGCCCAATCTGAATACGATTAAATATCACACCATACAAGTGTAACACTGTGTCAAACAGAAAACAATTAATAACCCGACCCAGCTACAGTCAATACATGGCAGACAAAACAAAAAATCGCCAGCAGAGGGCGAGTGAGCTTCTTAATGATGACAAAATACCAACAACATCCTCTAATGCAAAGAAAGATGGGGGAGATAAAACCAAGGAGAGAACAATTGCCAACATAATACGGGAATTACAGTTTCAGCGTATCCAGGAAGTAAATAAGTGGTGGGAGAAAACATCACTAGAGAAATATATTGAATATAAAAGAGTACCTCGAGGATTAAGGATCCTAATAATGCCAACTTTAAATGACCTGGACGCTGACCTAATAAAATTATGGCAAACAGACACAAATGAATGTTCTTACAAATTGATGAGGACCCTAATCATTCATGCAGAGAGGAAACTTGAAAAGATTTTGAGCACAATAGTGGCTTTGGAAGCAGAACTCGAAGACATCCCCACATCAGAAGAGAGCAAAGAAGCATTGGAGGCTATGGAAAAGAAGATAGCAAAGCATGAGATGGAGGTGGAAAAAAGGAAGGCCAACAAATTTATGACAGACAGACTAGATTATATGAATGGCCGAATTTACACCTTCGCCAGAAAATATGATACACTTAGGAGTCACGTTACCATGGACAAAACCATGGACAAATCCATTGACCCTACGGAAGAGGTAGACAGCTCGGAAGTGAGCTCAGTTGAAGGAGATCTAAATGTAACCCCTTTGGATTTTCAGGGGGAGATAAAACTAGCGCACATGATAACGCGACAAAGAGGAAGAGGCAGAGCCAACACCTGGGGAAGGGAACAACGTCCTCCAAAGAAACCCCCGACAAACCAAAAACCAGAAGGGGTGGAAAAAGAAGTAAAACCAAAGCGAGGCAAAGGAAAGCCAAAATAAAGGCTAAGAAACAACTGTCCGTGCCTAACATAGTGGTAAATTTATCAAACAAACAACTATCGGACAGCCACCTAAAACTTTTGAATAAAGGTCTTTCCTTTTGCCCAACGAAGACAATAAATGTACCAAATGCTCGCATTGACCTCTACAAATTTTGCAGGAAGGTAAAACTCAAAAAACACTTTGCTGAGAAAACTCAATCTAACAAAAACAAAGGAACATGTGCCTTGGATACTTACACAAGAACAGCAGTTACACAAAAAGACCTAACTGCTATGATAACTTTAACATCTATCAAAGAGACCCCCTCTGAAAGCCAAAGGGATAATACGATCACCTCTGAAATGGAAATGAATTTCTGTGAAAACATTGGTCTGCCCACCAACATAGGTGGAAATAGTGGTTTAAAAAGAGCTTCCAAATTCTGTCCACAACTCCCTCCAGGGAATAAGGTTGACTTATTCCATGAACTCATGGTGGAGGAAATAATGAAGATCTCGGATAAATCCATGAAACACGGACAAGGTGGAAAACAAAATCTTTCTTTGGAAGAGCAGAGAGCGATGACGGACCTAAGAAAAGATACTTCTATAATCATAAAATCCTCTAATAAAGGGGGCAACCTCGTTATTCAAAATGTTGCAGATTATATTGAAGAAGCAAACCGGCAACTCCTTATCCAGGATCACTATGAAAAACTGAGCACGAATCCATTAGAAAAATGGACAAATGAATATCACTCAAAGTTGCTAACCTGGAAAGATAGGGGTCTCCTTGACTTCGATGAATACAACTATTTGAAAACGAACAACCCGATTATGGCCACCATATATTTTCTACCAAAAATCCACAAGTCACTAGATAAGCCACCAGGGAGACCTATTGTGAGCTCGATAGGGTCTCTACTAGAATCCACGTCGAGATTCATTGATATCTTTTTGATGCACTATGTGACCAATCTGCCATCTTTTCTAAGGGACACAATGGATTTTTTGCAGAGAATATCTACCTGTGAATGGAAACCAACCTACCAAATGGCAACAATCGATGTCACATCACTTTATACCTCAATACGCCATGAGGATGGCATTGAGGCTGTGAAAGAGATCCTCAAGACACGGTCTGTGAATTATCTGGAACATTCAATAATGCTATTGGATATGCTCCAATATTGTTTAACACACAATGCGTTCCTATTCCTGGGAGATATATATCTCCAGAAGCAGGGGACAGCAATGGGGACATCTTTTGCGCCCACATATGCAAACATCGTGATGGGGGCCTGGGAAACTGAGGTGATCAGGAAAGATCAAGAAAATCCGGAGGGACCGAAAATCAAACTATGGTGTCGTTTCATTGACGACTTGTTCGTCATTTGGGACGGAGATGAGGAATCGCTGACAAAATTCACTGAAACCCTGAATAATAACCGATTTACTCTTAAATTTACATCAACCATAAGTTCCCAATCTTTGATATTTCTGGACGTGGAAGTATTTACCATGAACAACAAAGTTTGCTCCAAAATCCACAGGAAGCCAACAGCATGCAATAGCATTCTACATGCTAACAGTGGACATCCGACCAGATTAAAATGGAGCATCCCCTACGGACAGATGTTAAGGGCAAAAAGGAATTGCTCTGAAGTAGATGATCTGGATAAAGAAATAGAGATCATGAGCCTCAGATTCCTCGAAAGAGGATACCCAAATGAAGTGATTACCACTGCCAAAAATCGGATGCATCTTAGGAAGAGAGAAGAACTGCTAATACCTAAGGACAAGAAACTGAGAAGAGATCAAGATCATGACACAGATTCAAGCAGTGCAACAACTAGAATCATTGTGGAGTATGACAATCAAAGCACACAAATGAAGAAAGCCTACAGAAAACATTGGCCAATTCTTCGTCTGGACAAAACCTTGAATGAAAGCCTGACAGCCAACCCGAGCATGACATACAGAAAGACTTCCTCCTTAAGAGACATATTGACACAACGTCATTTGGGACCATGCAAGGAGAGAAAACAGAAATGGCTGACAACACCTGGCTTCTGGAAATGTCACAAATGCAAAGCCTGTGAACATGGGGAGAACATCAAGCATTATGTACTTCAGAATGGTAGAAAAGAAACCATTTATGACCACATCACATGTGAATCTAAATGTGTAGTTTATCGACTCAAATGTCCATGTGACAAGTACTACATTGGGAGCACCATAAACAAATTAAAGTTAAGGATATTACAACAGCTAAGGGCGATTAAGAACAAGGACCCGTGCTACCCAATGGCCTCCCACTTCACTCAGTACCACCAAAGTGACACCTCCCTCTTGAAATATTCGGGAATTAAACTGTGCAAACTCCGGGAACAAGGTGGAGACCAACTACAACTTTTTTTTTTTTTTTTTTTTTTTTTTGTAAAATTTTTATTTTTGAGTTGCATAGAAGAATAAACATAGGGCTGCGGGGGAACCGCACAGTGCACAAAATCAAGGTAAACTCCTTGTACGCACATCAGCAATGACCCAAACCATATCATATCATACGCATATCCAGTCCAGGCTCGAGACAACATATCAATTAGGGCCGCTGTACACAGTGTTCTACCAGCTTATCATTAGGTCAGTCCGGCTAAGATGACCAGTGCCGCAATGTGCCGGACCCCAGACCTCCAAGTTCCATACAGGCGGTGCAAATAATCAATTCGCGGGTCCTCCACAGCCCAAAAAACCCAAAACAACCAACAACCCTATCCCACCCCCTCCCTCCCCCCCGGTGGTGACGCCATTCACTCAACACTCAATCATATCCACATTACACTTGGAAGAGGTGCATCGACCTCAAAGAAGCCGGACATACGGCCGAGGGTAACCCCTTAGAAAGAAACGTAACCAGAGGACCCCACTGATATCGGAAATTCTTATACTGGCCCAGGAAGATGTCCGCCACTCTCTCCAGACTGAGCAACCTCCACAGCCGCGCATGCCACAATGAGACCGCCGGGGCCTCCTTCTTCTTCCAGGCCGCAGCCAGTGTGAGCTTCGCTGCGCCGAGGCACAGCCACAAAATCTTTTTATCTGCCCTGGTCTGATAAACGAGGCCAGGGTCTCGCAGCCCTAGCAGGACACAGGCCATAGATTCATCAATGGGATAAGTCAATATGTCCCTCATGTGGGAGAGGATTTCCTCCCAGTACGGACGGATCACCGGGCAGTCCCACCAGATATGGCGGAAGTCCCCCAGAAGTCCGCAACCCCTCCAGCACCTATCTGAGGTCCCCGGAAAAATGCGGTGAAGCCTAGTCGGGCACATATACCATTGCATGATCGTTTTGAGGTGGGCCTCCCTCAAGTGCAAGGAATGGTTAAAGGTCGTCAAATCGCGCCACAGCGCCGACCATTCCGCGTCCGAGACATCTCGCCCCAGCAGTTCCTCCCATTGCCCCATATAACGGGGTCGAGGAGCTACTGTCGATTGAAGCAACAGCTGGTAAATGAAGGAAATGGCCCCCTTCATGGCAGACGTCCGCAATATAAAGGCTTCAAACGGCGTCGGTGGTCTCGTAGCCGCCTCCACTACTCCAGGTGACGTAGCCCAGTGAAGCAGCTGAACATGCCGGAAACGTTCAGTCTGGGGGACCCCATAATCTCTCATACAGTTAGCGAAAGTGAGGGTGTCCAGGCCGTGGAACAAATGGGTCAACGCCCGACATCCCCCCTCCCTCCACACCGTAAACGGCCCCTCATGTAGTGCCGGTGGGAAAGCTGGGTTGTAATGCAAGGGCGTAAACGGTGAAGGGAACGTGGTCCAACGGTCATCTCCCGCTAGTGAGTCCCACACCTTCAACACCGTGCTAGTGGGCGTGCTGATATATGCATTGAGAGGGCGGTCCCTCTTCGGTTTCCAGGCTAGGTCCCAGATTGACCTACCGGCAACGCATCGATCCATATGGAGCCAGTGTTTCTCGGAGGTCTGTTGCGACCACTCCACCAAAACTCTCAGTTGCGCCGCTTTGTAATATAACTGCAGATCCGGGAGCCCAACCCCACCCTCCGATCTCGGCCGACGAAGAACTGCATAGGAGACCCGCGCCTGACCCCCCTGCCACACGAAGCGCAATAAAGAAGTCTTGAGCCGTCGAAAGAAATCGCTGCCCATGGGGATAGGCAAGGCTTGGAACAAATATAAGAATTTAGGGAGGAGGACCATCTTCACGGCGTGGATTCTGCCCAGCCATGACAGCATTTTTGGCTTCCACCTATCCAATTCCGCCCGGGACTTCGCCAGCAAAGACGGGAAGTTGGCCTGGAACAGCCCGCTCACCGTCGGAGTCAGATGGACCCCCAGGTAGACAATCGAACCTGTGGCCCAGGCCAACGGAGTCAGCGGGCGCACCCGGTCCCTCTCGACCTGCGACAGGGTAAGATTCAGGATGTGCGACTTGCTGTAGTTGACCTTAAAGCCTGCCACCCCCTCAAATTCCAACAAGACCTCCCTGACGCAGGGGAGCGAGCTCTCCGGATCAGTAATAGAGAACAAGACATCGTCCGCGAAGAGCGAAATCTTATGCTGTTCCCCCGCGAATGGCAGACCCCGGATCCCGCCATGCTCCCGCACCGCTACCGCCAGCGGCTCGATGCTCAGCGCGAATAGCAGGGGGGACAGAGGGCAGCCCTGCCTAGTGCCTCGAGTGTGAGCAAAGAACGCTGACACATGACCATTCACCGCAACCCGGGACCGGGGGCAGCAGTAATTAGCCCTCACCATAGTGATGAAGGTCTCCGAAAAACCAAAGGCAGTCATGGTATTGAATAGGAACCCCCAGTCCACCCTATCGAAGGCCTTCTCGGCGTCCAGGCCCACTAGGACTGCCGGTATACGAAATCGTTCCGCTTTTTCTATGAGATGCACCACCCGACGAGTGTTATCATGCGTCTGGCGCCCCTTGATAAAGCCAGACTGGTCCGGATGGATTAGCGCCGGCATAAGGTCTTGTAGCCTACGTGCCAGGATCGCCGAATATAGTTTGGCGTCTAAGTTAAGAAGCGCTATCGGGCGAAAGGAGGCGCAATGTGCCGGATCCTTCCCCGGTTTTGGCAAGACCGTAATCATCGCCTCTGCCAGGGAGCCAGTGGAAGAACCAGAGGCGGCCACGTCATTAAACAGGGCGACCAAGAATTCGCAGAGCTCGGAAGCGTAAGATTTATAGAACACAGCAGTGTAACCGTCCGGGCCGGGCGCCTTGTGAAGCTTCAAGTTCTTAATTGCAGCTAGCACTTCCTCCCTGGTAATCGGTGCCCCTAAGAGCTCATTCCATTCTCTAGACACCTGCGGAAGGGGCAGACGTCCCAGGTATTCTTTCTGGGCAGCCGCGTCCAGTTGTTCCCCCTTGTAGAGGTCCGAGTAAAAGTGACCGAAGATGGCCGCCTTTGTCTCGTCCCGATGCTGCAGTTGTCCAGCAGAGTCGCGGATCCCTCCAATGTACTCACGTTCCCGCCTGTCACGAAGCTGTCGGGCCAAGTGCCTCCCCACCTTGTTGCCACAAGAGTAGGACTGTCGGCCCAACCTCAAAAGGGTGAACTCCGCCCTGTTACTGTAATGGGCCCTCAGTTTCCCCCGTACCGCCGTGAGAGGCCGGAGGGTCACCCTCGAGGGGTTGAGTTTATGTGTCTGCTCGAGAGAAGCCAATTCAGCCTCCAGGGCCTCCCTCTCCTTGCGTCGCATCCTATTGAGTTGTGCGTTAAGGCCCAAGCAAGTGCCCCTGATGGACGCCTTAAAGGCATCCCACGTGTTGGGTACCGAGGTATCAGACGGTGGATTGAGGGCAAAGAACTCCCTGATGGCCACCCGCAGCGCCTTGTTAGAGGTTTCGTCCCGAAGCACCGAAGCCGGGAAATACCATTTCCGTTGCCCGGTGCCCGCCGACGACCAGCGCAAAGTAAGTACTAGCATGCTGTGGTCCGAGACCGAGAGGGGCAGTATGGTGGAGTCAAGGACATCTCCTCTAAGAGCCTGGCTAAGGAATATGTGGTCCAGTCGTGAATATGAGTGGTGTACATGAGAAAAAAACGTGTAGTCCCTGGACGCTGGATGTAGAAACCGCCACCCGTCAACCAACCCCATTTCCGTAACTTTCTGCCGTGACATCTCTGAGAACACACCAGTATCCGCCCTGCGAGCGCCAGAACAGTCCAGCGCCCCGTCCCACACCAAATTACAGTCCCCCATGAGGAACAACTGCCCTTCAACAAAATCCCCCACTTTATGCAGTAAACCTTGCAAAAACTTATTCTGGCCAGTATTAGGAGCATACAGCACAACAAAAGTACAGAGCCTCCCCTGAACCAGCCCCTTCACCATCAACCAGCGGCCCTCCCTGTCCGTGCGTATCGCCACAGGCTGGAAACGCAGCGAAGCATGGAAGAGGAGGGCCACCCCCTTGTGCTTTGTGGACGCAGAGGATCTGTAAATTAGGGGATACGCCTTATGCTTAAAACGCAGCTCATCTGTGCGTGTAAGGTGAGTTTCCTGCAGACCCACTACATCTAATTGGTGGTCCGTTATATATTTCCACACCCTTTGCCTTTTCTGCGGAGAGTTCAGTCCCTTAACATTCCAGGTCCCTATGCTAACAGGCATCGGGAGACAAAAAAACAGAATCCTCTATATCTCGGGGGCATGCCCTCCACCCCTGCCGGGTGATGCCCTGGTGACAACACGTGTTAAGATCAGGCTCCCGCCAGCCCTCCGCCCCACTGTCCCAACCTCGAGTCCCATGCCTACCCGCCTCGCATCTCCCATACCAACAGTACCTCCCAGCTTCCCTCTCACCACCACACAACACTATCCACAACACGTCCGCGTCACCACCAACACCCCCCCTCGCCCCCAACCCCAACACCCCAAACAACCCCCCCAAGACCCTCCCCCCCCCGGAAACCCCCTCACAAACCAACGAAAGTCCAATAGGGTCCTCCATGGGATAGCGAGGAGACATCGGCCGATGTCCCCCAGAAATCTCGTACCTGGGCGTCTTCTCACAAAGTACATACGAACCCACGATACCTGCAGGGGTGCGCCCCTCCGGCGCCAGCCATATCCTTTTTCAGAAATCACGCCGCCCCGGAACCAAGCTGAGAGGCAGACAGCGTGGCGGTGGCAACCGAGGCCACCGCGTCGTTCCGTTCTTGCATGCTGGTGGACCTGTCGGGCACCCTCCCCCCCCCCTCCCCGCCCACCCTGTGCCAGGAGGGGGACCGTCGCCGGCCCCTCGTAGAGGGACTCCTATCGCCATGTGAAGCATCCGGACCGTCGATCCCCAGTAGATCCATTGCCACTTGAAGGGACCTGATCTGTTCAAGCCTGTTGTTCCAACGAAATATGATGCGAAACGGGTGGCCCCAGGAGTAAGCAATATTGCGGTCCCGCAGGAAGGCAGTCACTGGTTTGAACTCACGCCGTTTCTGTAGAGTAGAAGCCGCCAAATCCTGGTACAACTGCGGGTGGTGCCCACGAAACTGGATAGACGAAGCCTCCCGGGCCTTCTTCAGAATGCGCTCTTTCAACTGAAAATCGTGGACGCAGACTAGGATGTCTGGCGGAGGGCCCCCCCCGCGCCTAGGAAGACCAACTCTATGGGCCCTGTCCATCTTGACATCAGTAAGTTCGTCGTCGCCCAAGATCTGCTGGAACAGCGCCAGGACATAGCCTCTCAGATCGCCGGACTCCCCGTCCCACGGCACCGACTTAATACGGACGTTGTTCCGCCTGGAGCGGTTCTCCAGGTCCTCCGCATGGGACTGCAGGTTCAGATTCTGCTCCCTAAGACACAGCACATCCTGTTGCAGCTGATGGACATCATTAGCCAAATTAAGATCACGGTCCTCTAGGGTGGCTACACTCTCGCCAACCCCATCCAGGTCTCTCCTCACCTCCCTAAGGTCCGACGCAAGCTGGGACCGCAGCTCTGAGATGTCATCTTTGATGGAGGCAAACAGCTCAGTCATGAATGCCTTTGTGACCGGCGCCTCACCGTCCCCCGACGCGGAGGAGGAGCTCGCCCCAGGCGATGGCGGGAGCTGGGAGCCCCTGGTCAGGCCATCCTTGTTAACCTTCCCCCTCCTCTGGTTGTTCGCCATCACAAGGTCGGTCGTGTGCGTCACCCCAAGCAGTCCACAATTCGCCGGCGACCACAACCCACTGCGCAATAGCCGTCCGCGAGGTGAGGTGGCCGAGGCGGGCCCCCTCCTCCCCCGCTCCACACTGCGGGCCTCCCTGTGTCCTCCTCCGAGGTGCCAGGGCCGCTATAGCAGGTCCGCTCCACTCCACTGCCAGCCCTTCAGGTCTTGCGATAGCCCCCACCAGGTCACAGTTCAGTGGTGCGCGTGTCCCCCAAGACCAGAGAGCGCCTCACAGGCCCGAGCCACTGCTCCCCGATGGTATGGCGCCCAGGTTCGCTGCTCGGCACAGGCCCTCCGAGCCGAGCCTCACTCAGGTCGTAGGCCGCAGCCGAGACTTCAGGTGCCTCGCCTCCCCTTCCACCACAGGCCGCCGCCGTGCAGTGTGCCCTGTACACGTAGGCTACGTGTGGCTGCAATCCTCAGTGGGCCCACTCAGGGGGGGCCGCCCATCCCGCACCAGGCCGTCCTCGCACTCGGCCAGAGCCCTATGCCGCCTCCTCGCAGGTCCTGTCCAGCAGCCCGGCCCCGCCGGCGTCCTCCGCGTGCCAAATCGCGGACCTGAGCCCCCTCCGGCTGCCACCAGGCGCTCACCTCCTTCCGTACTGCAGGGCCTCCGCTCCTCCGATCCGCATACAGCCCCTGGTTCCGCCGCCGCTCCACACAGCTCGACACACGGGGAGGGGGCAGCGGGGCAAACGCCGACCTCCGGAGATCCCGCCGGCTACTGTGGTGCCGCTCCAGGCGTCGGGCCGACCTCCATCCCCTTACGGCGTCCGCTCTTCCTGCACTTCCTGTCGGCTTCCCTCCTACGCCAGTCCGGCGTCGGACAGGCCCTCCACCGCTCCCGCTCCAAGAGCGCGCCTCTCCTTGCTGGTCGCTCCGATGGACTAGCGCCGCCACCAGAACTCAGCCACCATGCTCCGGTGCCCCCTGGCAGCAGAACCACCGGTCAGAGCACGGTCCCGGGGGTGCTATTCGGTGCTTTGTTGAAGTCGGCGCCGGAGGGAACGCAGAGAGCGACTCACTCCGTCGCCATCTTGGCCACGCCCCCCCCAACTACAACTTTTAAGACGCCTAGAATCCCGAATGATACTGAGTATGGGAACTGAGGCACGGTTTGGCCATAACTTGGATGCCGAACTACATGTACATTTGTGATTTGATCTGATAAAACAATAATGATGCTGTCATTTGAATGTGTAGATTTCCAAGGGGATCATGTCTTCACCTAATTGAAGCTGGAATGTGTACATGTTGTGAATTACAAAGAATTAGAACCGGTTCATCATGAAGATCCTAATTAGACCTTGAGGGAGGAATTATGGGATATAGTAAATCAGGAAATGTATGACATCATGAGAAGGAGATGAGAAATTTTAGGAATTTTGGTACTTCACCATAGGAATCTCTTTTTGAGAAGTTGTATGGGAGGAACTGACGTAACAATGTATGTAACTATAGATGGGGAACTATATCACACTTAGAGATTTAAACTATACACTATTTAGTAATAACTCTATGTTCATACAATACTTTATTTTGTTCAATATAGGAATCTTCCCACTCCTTCCTAAAATCCAAATATCATCATCTCGTAATATAACTGTCTTACAATCCCCAACCCACTGCTTACTTTAATTAATTCCTCATTCCCATAACTGTCTGAAATTATTGATTGGTATGGATTAATACCATATGTAACTAGATGGATCCTACTGTAAATAATTGTCAATACTTCATTTAAATCACCGGTTCAATTCTTTTATTGGTACTTCACATTAATTTTGAACACAAATGTGTACAAAGGGTGTACTTTGTAAATACTTTATTTCTGAATGCATAGATCTGAACAAGTAGTAGAGTACTTTACGTTGATTGTACATAATTTTGTGTATATACCTTTAACATGTACTAGCCTAGTATATAGATTGCTGGGTGGGTTGGTCAAGATGACCATGGAAATGGTAGAGGGTACTTACACTAACACACACTTTTTAAACAAGGTCTAGACCTAGGGACTCTATGGTCCAGTGGAAGGCAGGAGCCGAAACGCGTAGACCGTCCTTTTTTGATGCACGTTATATTTGCACTGGTGTGTAAATAATAAAAACGCTAAAACGAACTGTTGCTGTGCCGTGTCCTTTGATCTGCAAGAAGTGGAGAGAAGAAGCTGTGGCTATTTTGAGCGCGTGAGCTGGGACGCGCAACACAGGCACTCCGAGACGAGGCGAAGCGGCCGTGACTGATCTGGAGATCAGAATCCAGCTGACTGTAATTTTGGCAAAAACGTCCGACGCCTCTGCTGCGAGACCAGGTGACCCGTGAAAGGAGTGCTGCGGGGAGACTCGAAGCGGAGAAAGCGAGCGGAGCAGTACGGAGGCGACCGGAGCTGGGGTGAGTAGAGCGTGGTGGTGGTTGTCAGACCGCCTAACTCTGTGACACAGCGGAGGTTGTGTTCGGGTGGGGTGAGAGGTGACCGCCCTTCAGCTTAGCAAACCCCGGCGAGGGAAGCCTTGGTGTGGTGCAGTTAACCAGCGTGTGAGAAGGGGGACAGAGCCCAAAAATACACGCAATCTCACTCACCGTATCACCAACGTACAGACTGGTCTGAACTCCCGAGCGATTGGGAAAAGTATCAACAAACTGCCCGGCAAGGAAAACTGAAAGCACATCGTCATCGGTGAGATTGACGAATCGAATTTCCTTAAAGGGGCAACGCAGCATTTTTGGATAAACGCGTGAACACGAAGGTGCTTCACAAAAAAGCAACAGAAGCGTGGAATTGGGTCCGGCCAAGACCTGAGATCAGGAGAGCAGGGTAGCCCAATCTGAATACGATTAAATATCACACCATACAAGTGTAACACTGTGTCAAACAGAAAACAATTAATAACCCGACCCAGCTACAGTCAATACATGGCAGACAAAACAAAAAATCGCCAGCAGAGGGCGAGTGAGCTTCTTAATGATGACAAAATACCAACAACATCCTCTAATGCAAAGAAAGATGGGGGAGATAAAACCAAGGAGAGAACAATTGCCAACATAATACGGGAATTACAGTTTCAGCGTATCCAGGAAGTAAATAAGTGGTGGGAGAAAACATCACTAGAGAAATATATTGAATATAAAAGAGTACCTCGAGGATTAAGGATCCTAATAATGCCAACTTTAAATGACCTGGACGCTGACCTAATAAAATTATGGCAAACAGACACAAATGAATGTTCTTACAAATTGATGAGGACCCTAATCATTCATGCAGAGAGGAAACTTGAAAAGATTTTGAGCACAATAGTGGCTTTGGAAGCAGAACTCGAAGACATCCCCACATCAGAAGAGAGCAAAGAAGCATTGGAGGCTATGGAAAAGAAGATAGCAAAGCATGAGATGGAGGTGGAAAAAGGAAGGCCAACAAATTTATGAGAGACAGACTAGATTATATGAATGGCCGAATTTACACCTTCGCCAGAAAATATGATACACTTAGGAGTCACGTTACCATGGACAAAACCATGGACAAATCCATTGACCCTACGGAAGAGGTAGACAGCTCGGAAGTGAGCTCAGTTGAAGGAGATCTAAATGTAACCCCTTTGGATTTTCAGGGGGAGATAAAACTAGCGCACATGATAACGCGACAAAGAGGAAGAGGCAGAGCCAACACCTGGGGAAGGGAACAACGTCCTCCAAAGAAACCCCCGACAAACCAAAAACCAGAAGGGGTGGAAAAAGAAGTAAAACCAAAGCGAGGCAAAGGAAAGCCAAAATAAAGGCTAAGAAACAACTGTCTGTGCCTAACATAGTGGTAAATTTATCAAACAAACAACTATCGGACAGCCACCTAAAACTTTTGAATAAAGGTCTTTCCTTTTGCCCAACGAAGACAATAAATGTACCAAATGCTCGCATTGACCTCTACAAATTTTGCAGGAAGGTAAAACTCAAAAAACACTTTGCTGAGAAAACTCAATCTAACAAAAACAAAGGAACATGTGCCTTGGATACTTACACAAGAACAGCAGTTACACAAAAAGACCTAACTGCTATGATAACTTTAACATCTATCAAAGAGACCCCCTCTGAAAGCCAAAGGGATAATACGATCACCTCTGAAATGGAAATGAATTTCTGTGAAAACATTGGTCTGCCCACCAACATAGGTGGAAATAGTGGTTTAAAAAGAGCTTCCAAATTCTGTCCACAACTCCCTCCAGGGAATAAGGTTGACTTATTCCATGAACTCATGGTGGAGGAAATAATGAAGATCTCGGATAAATCCATGAAACACGGACAAGGTGGAAAACAAAATCTTTCTTTGGAAGAGCAGAGAGCGATGACGGACCTAAGAAAAGATACTTCTATAATCATAAAATCCTCTGATAAAGGGGGCAACCTCGTTATTCAAAATGTTGCAGATTATATTGAAGAAGCAAACCGGCAACTCCTTATCCAGGATCACTATGAAAAACTGAGCACAAATCCATTAGAAAAATGGACAAATGAATATCACTCAAAGTTGCTAACCTGGAAAGATAGGGGTCTCCTTGACTTCGATGAATACAACTATTTGAAAACGAACAACCCGATTATGGCCACCATATATTTTCTACCAAAAATCCACAAGTCACTAGATAAGCCACCAGGGAGACCTATTGTGAGCTCGATAGGGTCTCTTCTAGAATCCACATCGAGATTCATTGATATCTTTTTGATGCTCTATGTGACCAATCTGCCATCTTTTCTAAGGGACACAATGGATTTTTTGCAGAGAATATCTACCTGCGAATGGAAACCAACCTACCAAATGGCAACAATCGATGTCACATCACTTTATACCTCAATACGCCATGAGGATGGCATTGAGGCTGTGAAAGAGATCCTCAAGACACGGTCTGTGAATTATCTGGAACATTCAATAATGCTATTGGATATGCTCCAATATTGTTTAACACACAATGCGTTCCTATTCCTGGGAGATATATATCTCCAGAAGCAGGGGACAGCAATGGGGACATCTTTTGCGCCCACATATGCAAACATCGTGATGGGGGCCTGGGAAACTGAGGTGATCAGGAAAGATCAAGAAAATCTGGAGGGACCGAAAATCAAACTATGGTGTCGTTTCATTGACGACTTGTTCGTCATTTGGGACGGAGATGAGGAATCGCTTACAAAATTCACTGAAACCCTGAATAATAACCGATTTACTCTTAAATTTACATCAACCATAAGTTCCCAATCTTTGATATTTCTGGACGTGGAAGTATTTACCATGAACAACAAACTTTGCTCCAAAATCCACAGGAAGCCAACAGCATGCAATAGCATTCTACATGCTAACAGTGGACATCCGACCAGATTAAAATGGAGCATCCCCTACGGACAGATGTTAAGGGCAAAAAGGAATTGCTCTGAAGTAGATGATCTGGATAAAGAAATAGAGATCATGAGCCTCAGATTCCTCGAAAGAGGATACCCAAATAAAGTGATTACCACTGCCAAAAATCGGATGCATCTTAGGAAGAGAGAAGAACTGCTAATACATAAGGACAAGAAACTGAGAAGAGATCAAGATCATGGCACAGATTCGAGCAGTGCAACAACTAGAATCATTGTGGAGTATGACAATCAAAGCACACAAATGAAGAAAGCCTACAGAAAACATTGGCCAATTCTTCGTCTGGACAAAACCTTGAATGAAAGCCTGACAGCCAACCCGAGCTTGACATACAGAAAGACTTCCTCCTTAAGAGACATATTGACACAAAGTCATTTGGGACCATGCAAGGAGAGAAAACAGAAATGGCTGACAACACCTGGCCTCTGGAAATGTCACAAATGCAAAGCCTGTGAACATGGGGAGAACATCAAGCATTATGTACTTCAGAATGGTAGAAAAGAAACCATTTAAGACCACATCACATGTGAATCTAAATGTGTAGTTTATCGACTCAAATGTCCATGTGACAAGTACTACATTGGGAGCACCATAAACAAATTAAAGTTAAGGATATTACAACACCTAAGGGCGATTAAGAACAAGGACCCGTGCTACCCAATGGCCTCCCACTTCACTCAGTACCACCAAAGTGACACCTCCCTCTTGAAATATTCGGGAATTAAACTGTGCAAACTCCGGGAACGAGGTGGAGACCAACTACAACTTTTAAGACGCCTAGAATCCCGAATGATACTGAGTATGGGAACTGAGGCACCGTTTGGCCATAACTTGGATGCCGAACTACATGTACATTTGTGATTTGATCTGATAAAACAATAATGATGCTGTCATTTGAATGTGTAGATTTCCAAGGGGATCATGTCTTCACCTAATTGAAGCTGGAATGTGTACATGTTGTGAATTACAAAGAATTAGAACCGGTTCATCATGAAGATCCTAATTAGACCTTGAGGGAGGAATTGTGGGATATAGTAAATCAGGAAATGTATGACATCATGAGAAGGAGATGAGAAATTTTAGGAATTTTGGTACTTCACCATAGGAATCTCTTTTTGAGAAGTTGTATGGGAGGAACTGACGTAACAATGTATGTAACTATAGATGGGGAACTATATCACACTTAGAGATTTAAACTATACACTATTTAGTAATAACTCTATGTTCATACAATACTTTATTTTGTTCAATATAGGAATCTTCCCACTCCTTCCTAAAATCCAAATATCATCATCTCGTAATATAACTGTCTTACAATCCCCAACCCACTGCTTACTTTAATTAATTCCTCATTCCCATAACTGTCTGAAATTATTGATTGGTATGGATTAATACCATATGTAACTAGATGGATCCTACTGTAAATAATTGTCAATACTTCATTTAAATCACCGGTTCAATTCTTTTATTGGTACTTCACATTAATTTTGAACACAAATGTGTACAAAGGATGTACTTTGTAAATACTTTATTTCTGAATGCATAGATCTGAACAAGTAGTAGAGTACTTTACGTTGATTGTACATAATTTTGTGTATATACCTTTAACATGTACTAGCCTTGTATATAGATTGCTGGGTGGGTTGGTCAAGATGACCATGGAAATGGTAGAGGGTACTTACACTAAAACACACTATTTAAACAAGGTCTAGACCTAGGGACTCTATGGTCCAGTGGAAGGCAGGAGCCGAAACGCGTAGACCGTCCTTTTTTGATGCACGTTATATTTGCACTGGTGTGTAAATAATAAAAACGCTAAAACGAACTGTTGCTGTGCCGTGTCCTTTGATCTGCAAGAAGTGGAGAGAAGAAGCTGTGGCTATTTTGAGCGCGTGAGCTGGGACGCGCAACACAGGCACTCCGAGACGAGGCGAAGCGGCCGTGACTGATCTGGAGATCAGAATCCAGCTGACTGTAATTTTGGCAAAAACGGCCGACGCCTCTGCTGCGAGACCAGGTGACCCGTGAAAGGAGTGCTGCGGGGAGACTCGAAGCGGAGAAAGCGAGCGGAGCAGTACGGAGGCGACCGGAGCTGGGGTGAGTAGAGCGTGGTGGTGGTTGTCAGACCGCCTAACTCTGTGACACAGCGGAGGTTGTGTTCGGGTGGGGTGAGAGGTGACCGCCCTTCAGCTTAGCGAACCCCGGCGAGGGAAGCCTTGGTGTGGTGCAGTTAACCAGCGTGTGAGAAGGGGGACAGAGCCCAAAAATACACGCAATCTCACTCACCGTATCACCAACGTACAGCCTGGTCTGAACTCCCGAGCGATTGGGAAAAGTATCAACAAACTGCCCGGGAAGGAAAACTGAAAGCACATCGTCATCGGTGAGATTGACGAATCGAATTTCCTTAAAGGGGCAACGCAGCATTTTTGGATAAACGCGTGAACACGAAGGTGCTTCACAAAAAAACAACAGAAGCGTGGAATTGGGTCCGGCCAAGACCTGGGATCAGGAGAGCAGGGTAGCCCAATCTGAATACGATTAAATATCACACCATACAAGTGTAACACTGTGTCAAACAGAAAACAATTAATAACCCGACCCAGCTACAGTCAATACATGGCAGACAAAACAAAAAATCGCCAGCAGAGGGCGAGTGAGCTTCTTAATGATGACAAAATACCAACAACATCCTCTAATGCAAAGAAAGATGGGGGAGATAAAACCAAGGAGAGAACAATTGCTAACATAATACGGGAATTACAGTTTCAGCGTATCCAGGAAGTAAATAAGTGGTGGGAGAAAACATCACTAGAGAAATATATTGAATATAAAAGAGTACCTCGAGGATTAAGGATCCTAATAATGCCAACTTTAAATGACCTGGACGCTGACCTAATAAAATTATGGCAAACAGACACAAATGAATGTTCTTACAAATTGATGAGGACCCTAATCATTCATGCAGAGAGGAAACTTGAAAAGATTTTGAGCACAATAGTGGCTTTGGAAGCAGAACTCGAAGACATCCCCACATCAGAAGAGAGCAAAGAAGCATTGGAGGCTATGGAAAAGAAGATAGCAAAGCATGAGATGGAGGTGGAAAAAAGGAAGGCCAACAAATTTATGAGAGACAGACTAGATTATATGAATGGCCGAATTTACACCTTCGCCAGAAAATATGATACACTTAGGAGTCACGTTACCATGGACAAAACCATGGACAAATCCATTGACCCTACGGAAGAGGTAGACAGCTCGGAAGTGAGCTCAGTTGAAGGAGATCTAAATGTAACCCCTTTGGATTTTCAGGGGGAGATAAACTAGCGCACATGATAACGCGACAAAGAGGAAGAGGCAGAGCCAACACCTGGGGAAGGGAACAACGTCCTCCAAAGAAACCCCCGACAAACCAAAAACCAGAAGGGGTGGAAAAAGAAGTAAAACCAAAGCGAGGCAAAGGAAAGCCAAAATAAAGGCTAAGAAACAACTGTCTGTGCCTAACATAGTGGTAAATTTATCAAACAAACAACTATCGGACAGCCACCTAAAACTTTTGAATAAAGGTCTTTCCTTTTTTTTTCAAAACCAATTTTATTGAGCATAAAAGTATCAAGAATGTGGTATCTCCACACACCAAGATCACCACAACAGTATCAATGTAACGATGACATAGACAGTAAAGGATGAAGCAAATACCAAATAAGCTCAGTTTTAGAAATGCCCCAGCAGCCTACTCTAACCCCCAACTATACCCCCCCGTACCCAACAATCCCCCCCCACACGTGTACAAAAGAGCAGCAATAAAAAGGAAATGCACAAAGAATAAGCAGGTAGAACGCAACCAGGGCTTTGCCGCATCAGGCCAGAAATGTCACTGTTCTCAAATGTCCTCCTCCTGCTCCGCCGGGGGGTCCAAGGACAGGCCACGGTAGTCGGCCCACCGCTTCCAAATCTTGAAATGTTTGTGCGGGCAGCCCCGCGCCTCGAAGACCGGCTTTTCCAGGCCCATAAAATAATCAAGCCCAGCCTTCCATGCAGACAGGGGGGGGCCCTTACGGATTTCCATGCCCGAGCCAGGTCGCGTTTGGCCACAACCAGCCCCAGGAGCAACAAGTGACGCTTATATACGTTGCCCCCTACCCCTTCCATAATATGCAGCAGGCCCAGCCGGTGGGTACGAGGAAGATCCCAGCCCAGGACCTCAGCCAGGTAACTCCACACGCCCCTCCAAAACCCAGTCAGGCGACCACACGACCACACCGTATGCATCAGCGAGCCAGGCACTTCCCCACAGCGCAGGCATTCCGGTGACGCAATCAAGCCAGCCTTCCACAGACGCTCACGCGTATAATAAGCACGGTGCAAATATTTGAATTGGATCAGGCGGAGCCGAACCGCAACGGCGGTGCCGCGCGGGGATTCCAGCGCCTCCCTCCAATCGTCCTCATCAAGGGCACCCACGTCCATCTCCCACGCCTCCCGAAGGGAGCGGAGAGTGGAGGAGCAGTGGATAACAAGTGTCTGATACATCCTAGAGACTTTCTTGTCTCCCAAGTCTCCCATAAATACCTTTGCCTCAATCGGGCTAAACTCTGGCAGGGAGTCGAGGCCGGCAATGCTCGGGGCGAGGGCATGCCGCAGCTGGAGGTAGCGGAAGAACTGGGACTGAGGCATCTGGAACTCCGCTCGGAGCTCCTCGAAGGACTTGAGGGTGGTGCCGGACATGACCTGGCCCAGTTGTGTAACTCCAATAGCCTCCCAGCCCTCAAACCCAGCCAAGGCCGCCAGTTCCGGAAGCAGGCCATTGTGCCACAGCGGCGTCTCAGCTGTTAATTTGCCCCACCAACCCATGCGGCGCAGGGATTGCCGCCACACCGTAAAGACCACTTTAGTGACCGACGGTAATCCACGGCGTATGCGAGCCGAATAAAGAATAGTGTGAAGCGTGCGATCTCCCATGAGCAGTCGTTCCAGGGCATAGGCCGGATCCCCCCTGTCTCCATACCACCATTCATTGAGGACAAGTAGGTGAGACGCTTGGTAATAGGAGAGGAGGTCCGAGGTGGCCAAGCCACCACAGTATGTGGACAGAAAGCACGTCCTCAAGGCCACCCTGGCCGCACCACCATCCCACAGGAAGCGGCCCAGCACCGAGTTAACCTGGCGGAACCACTCCATGCCAATGGGGTGTGGGAAGTTTTGGAGTTGGTATAGCAGCCGCGGCAGCGCCACCATCTTAAAGATGGCCGACCTTCCAAAAATTGTGAGTGGCATTCTGGACCAAGTTTTAACGTCTGTCTGGACCCGTTCCCACACCGGCAAGACACCACGTGCCCAGGCCACAGCCCGCGAGTCCGAGAGGAAGACGCCTAGATATTTTAGGCCATCCGTCGCCACACGCAATTCGGCGGCCCATGGGTCAGCAACCACTCCGCCACCCAAGACCCACAGGGTCGATTTGTTCAGATTAAGGTGAAGCCCGGAGACCTCGCCAAACCCCCGCATGATCTCCAAAACCCGGGGACCCGAGCGCCGTAGATCAGTGAGGAATAGAAGAACATCATCTGCATACAATGCAATCCTATCCGCCAGGTCATTATTCCAGACAAAGCCACGTAGTCGGGCATCCGTACGTATCCGCGACGCCAGGGGCTCCATGGCGAGGGCAAAAAGGTAGGGGGATAGCGGGCAACCCTGTCCAGTACCACGACCGATGCGGAAGCGCCCAGAGACAGCGCCGGCCACGCGGACCGAAGCCGTAACATTAGTGTAGAGGAGACGAATATATGACAGGAAGACAGGCCCTAGATTAAGGCGGGCTAACAAGGTGAACAGATACGCCCAACTCACTGAATCAAAGGCTCGGTCCATATCCGCAAGAAGGAGTGCCGCCTGTTCATCTCTAGTGCCCATGGCGTCAACCGCCGCCTGCGCCCGTCGGATATTATGCCGGGTGGCCCTGTGTGGCATGAATCCGGCCTGGTCAGGGTGGACCAGGTCAGCAATGTGAGGCAAAAGGCGGTTCGCTAGGGCCTTCGCCAAGATCTTGGCCTCGACGTTGAGGAGGGAGATCGGCCTGTAAGAGTCGTGTCGGTCCGGCGCCCTGCCCGGCTTCAAGAATACCACTATCTCGGCATGACGCCAGTCTGGTGGCAACTCGCCCCGAGCCCGTGCCGCCTCCAGGGCACTGCGAAAGTGGGGTCCCAGCTGGACGTGGAACTTTTTGTAAAATTCACTAGGATAACCGCTCGGGCCGGGCGCCTTGCCAGTGTTCAATTGGCCCAGGGCCTCCCCGAGTTCCTCAGATGTAAGCGGGGCCTCCAAGGCGGTTGCGGTTCTGGTCTCGTCGGGGACTGCCTGCGGTAGCAGGTCATCTAGGTACGAGGCAATCTCATCTACCATCAAAGGATCACGAGGAGCGTATTGCGCCTCGTAGTAACGGGCAAAGCTCGCCGCCAGCAAATCTGGGTCGGTCATGACCGAGCCATCGTCCGCCGTGAGACCAGGCAGCACTAGGGGCTGGAAAGTCGCCTGGCACAGCCTATGCAACATGGTGCAGGACTTGTCGCCCCACTGGTACACCCTGCTGCGTGTGGCAAGCCACGCCAGTCGGGCCTCCTCGTACAGGACTGAGGCATACATCTGTTGGGCCTGCAAGAGCTGTCTCACGGCGCCCTCATCACCCCCGAGTCGACTACGCTGCTCCAGCCCCTCAACGCGGGCCGCGGCAGTCACAATGGCCTCCCGATGTTTTCGCCGAGCTGCCACACACCAAGCTATATCAACGCCCCGGAGCGTAGGCTTCAGCGCCTCCCACACAACCAGTGCGTCGACATCCCCCACCAAATTCTCGCGCCAGAAGTGGTCAATCGCCTCGCGTAAATGGGTCACATACTCCAGCCGCTGCAGCTGCCAGGAGGACATACGCCAGCGAAAAGGTTGTCGTTTAGAGGGGAGGGTCACGGTGGCTAGGACGGAGGAATGGTCCGAGAGGCCTCTGGGGAGTATCGCGGCATCCCTGACGCGACTCAGGCAGGCACCTGGCACAAACAAATAATCCAGTCTCGAAAAGGACCCATGCACCGCCGACACATACGTGAATGCACGCTCCGCAGGGTGAAAATGCCGCCAAACATCAATCCAGCCCAGACCACTCACAGTCGCACTCAATCTGGTGGGAGCGGCCGCGGGGGGGGGGTCAGACATAACAGGAGCTCGTCTCAGGCGATCTAGGCCCACATCCATAACCTCGTTCCAATCACCCCCCACCATGGTCAGAACCTCCGGAATCTCGTCCCACAGCGCGAACAGCCGCTCGGACAAGGCCCACTGCAGAGGGGGAGGGGCGTACACACTACCAAAAACCACTGGCTCGGAACCCAGCAGGCCCTTGATAAAGACATACCGGCCCTGAGGATCAATCCATTGTTTCTCATGAACATAAGCCACCCTACGGTGTACCAGTATGGCCACCCCCCGCGACCCCCTCGTGAAGCCCGCATGATAAACCTGTTGATATCCAAACCTCTGGAGGCTAAGGGCCTTAGAACCCAGCATGTGAGTCTCCTGGAGCAGAAGCACATCCACCACCTCCCTCTTCCCCCATCGCAGCACAGCCCCACGCTTGATTTTATCCAGGATACCCCTCACATTCCATGTCACAACCCGCAGAGTCTTTTGAGGAGACACAGTCACAGTATCAGCCGTTATCATCACAAAGTCTAGAATCCGGCCCTCCGTCCCACCCTGGCGCAACCCGCAAATCAACAAAAATCAAAGCCTCAGACACGTGTGGTCCCACTCCCCCAGCCCATGCACTCAGCAACCCCCCCCCAACCCCGAACTCCCCCAACATTGGCAACACAAGAGCCACCCCCCACACCCCACACCCACCACCCCAATACCTCAGAAAACTTTGAAGTATCTGTCGCGGCATGGAGAGACCCGGGTCCAAAACAGAGGACCCAGGGCCCACCATACCAATGGATCCCAACAACCCAACCATGGCACACACACACCACCCCCCCCAACAACACTCACATCCGTGAGGGTCTGAGGCCCACAAACGGTACCCCCCGAGCCCCACAGTGTCCCCATGAATAGCAACTGGAGTCCTCACATGGGAACCGACCGGCATACAAATGACAGAATAGAACAGTCTCACCAGCCAAAGTAGGGCAACTCAACGTTCAGCAAAAAGGATCTAGTCCCAGCAATGTTCAGCTGCCCGCATCGGAGTGCTCCGAGTCCCTGGCACCCCCCGACTGCGATGCACTGGCGGAGGCCGACCTCTTCTTAGAGCGAGACCTCCGATGGCGGCCCTTCCTGTTCGGGCGATCCGTCCGCTCTGGCGACGATCCCTGGGACCTGCCCGGGTCCAGTCCTGGCTGGGGGTGCGGCCGGAGTCGCACCGCTTCGTCGGTCCAGCGGAACACCTCCTCCGGTGAATCAAAGAAATGGGTCCGGGACTGATACACCACCCGCAGGCGGGCCGGATACAGGAGAGAGTATTGGAGCTTGAGACCTCTCAGCTTAGCCTTAGTGTCCATGAAGGATTGTCTCTGCTGTTGCACCATCTTCGTGTAGTCCGGGAAAATCATGATGGTATGATTCTCGAAGGCGAGCGAGCCCTTGTTCCTCGCCTCCCGCAGGATAACATCCCGGTCATGGTAATTGAGCAGCCGGGCGATAACTGGCAGCGGGCGCTCACCCTCCGGCGGCCGCTGGGTCAGAGCTCTGTGGGCCCTCTCGATCACGAAGCACGTAGACAGTGCCCCTTCGGGGAGCCAGCTCTCCAGCCACTGGGTCAAGAACCTCTCCATGTTGTCCTTCTCGCACCGCTCCGGAAAGCCGATGAAGCGGAGGTTGTTTCTCCGCGCGCGCCCTTCGGCATCTTCCACACGGGCCGCCAGTGTCTTTTGGACTCCCTCCACCTCCGCCAACCGTTTCTTCAGGGCCCCAATGTCACCCTCGGTCGCTGTGATGCGGGCCTCAGCCCCGGTGATCCGCTCCACCGCGTTGCGGAGGTCCTGGCGCAGGAGCGTGACATCCGCCCCGACCGCCCCAATTTTGGCATCAAGCATGTCCCGGGACTGGGTGATGGCCGCCAGTATAGCTGCATTGTCCGGACCAGGGCCACCGCTGCCACCGGCCGCCCCAGAACCGCCACTCAGCCCGGTGAATTTGTCGATGGGGCCATGTTTAGGCGGGCCACCTCCTCTATCCCTGGTCATGGCACACGCCGGGCAGGGCGGACAACACCCCGGGACCGTTGGGCACTGTCGCAAGTCTTGGGTGGAGCGGCAGCAATGAAGTCACAGAGGAGATGACGGGCCGGTCGGCACAGATCAGGTGTCGCGAAAATCGAGGTCCCGGCTTCACCCAGGCGGGACAGGCCTCGCCCACACTCGTCGCCACGAGCGGCCGTCCAAAGCTCAGAAATAAGCTGCGGCTCCGTGATCCGTGGGCCGCCGCAGCTAACGGGCCGAGTCAAGAGCGGTGCAGCGGATGCCACCACCGTCTGCCGGTCCGTCACCGGCCGCCTCGGAGCGCAATGACCCCAGTCTCCAGCCGGCCACGGGGCCTCGCTGTGTCGTCGCCCCTCTCTGGTCACACAGGGGAAGAGTCGTCCTCTCGTAGAGTAGGAGCCAGTGGCGCCGTCCTGATCTCCAGGCGGTCGTAGCTGTAAAGTTGAGCCAAGGGCGGCGCCGCGGATGCCACCTACACCCGCCAGATCTCAACCGCCAACAGGCGTCGCGAAACTCGAGGACCCCGGTCTCCGGCCGGCCACCAGGCCGCACGTCGCCGTCGCCTCCCTCCGATCACAGGAAGGGAAGAAATGCAGGATCGACACACCAAAGTAGACAAGAGACTTCGCCAGATCGATGCCAACCACTGGGTATCAACAGTGGGCTCGGGGGCCAGGATAAATGATCGGATTAGGTCCGGGCCGGCGGGAGCTCTACAAGGCTGCGACCGCCATCTTCGCCCGCCAAGCCACGCCCCAAAAAAGGTCTTTCCTTTTGCCCAACGAAGACAATAAATGTACCAAATGCTCGCATTGACCTCTACAAATTTTGCAGGAAGGTAAAACTCAAAAAAACACTTTGCTGAGAAAACTCAATCTAACAAAAACAAAGGAACATGTGCCTTGGATACTTACACAAGAACAGCAGTTACACAAAAAGACCTAACTGCTATGATAACTTTAACATCTATCAAAGAGACCCCCTCTGAAAGCCAAAGGGATAATACGCTCACCTCTGAAATGGAAATGAATTTCTGTGAAAACATTGGTCTGCCCACCAACATAGGTGGAAATAGTGGTTTAAAAAGAGCTTCCAAATTCTGTCCACAACTCCCTCCAGGGAATAAGGTTGACTTATTCCATGACCTCATGGTGGAGGAAATAATGAAGATCTCGGATAAATCCATGAAACACGGACAAGGTGGAAAACAAAATCTTTCTTTGGAAGAGCAGAGAGCGATGACGGACCTAAGAAAAGATACTTCTATAATCATAAAATCCTCTGATAAAGCGGGCAACCTCGTTATTCAAAATGTTGCAGATTATATTGAAGAAGCCAACCGGCAACTCCTTATCCAGGATCACTATGAAAAACTGAGCACGAATCCATTAGAAAAATGGACAAATGAATATCACTCAAAGTTGCTAACCTGGAAAGATAGGGGTCTCCTTGACTTCGATGAATACAACTATTTGAAAACGAACAACCCGATTATGGCCACCATATATTTTCTACCAAAAATCCACAAGTCACTAGATAAGCCACCAGGGAGACCTATTGTGAGCTCGATAGGGTCTCTTCTAGAATCCACGTCGAGATTCATTGATATCTTTTTGATGCACTATGTGACCAATCTGCCATCTTTTCTAAGGGACACAATGGATTTTTTGCAGAGAATATCTACCTGTGAATGGAAACCAACCTACCAAATGGCAACAATCGATGTCACATCACTTTATACCTCAATACGCCATGAGGATGGCATTGAGGCTGTGAAAGAGATCCTCAAGACACGGTCTGTGAATTATCTGGAACATTCAATAATGCTATTGGATATGCTCCAATATTGTTTAACACACAATGCGTTCCTATTCCTGGGAGATATATATCTCCAGAAGCAGGGGACAGCAATGGGGACATCTTTTGCGCCCACATATGCAAACATCGTGATGGGGGCCTGGGAAACTGAGGTGATCAGGAAAGATCAAGAAAATCCGGAGGGACCGAAAATCAAACTATGGTGTCGTTTCATTGACGACTTGTTCGTCATTTGGGACGGAGATGAGGAATCGCTGACAAAATTCACTGAAACCCTGAATAATAACCGATTTACTCTTAAATTTACATCGACCATAAGTTCCCAATCTTTGATATTTCTGGACGTGGAAGTATTTACCATGAACAACAAACTTTGCTCCAAAATCCACAGGAAGCCAACAGCATGCAATAGCATTCTACATGCTAACAGTGGACATCCGACCAGATTAAAATGGAGCATCCCCTACGGACAGATGTTAAGGGCAAAAAGGAATTGCTCTGAAGTAGATGATCTGGATAAAGAAATAGAGATCATGAGCCTCAGATTCCTCGAAAGAGGATACCCAAATGAAGTGATTACCACTGCCAAAAATCGGATGCATCTTAGGAAGAGAGAAGAACTGCTAATACCTAAGGACAAGAAACTGAGAAGAGATCAAGATCATGACACAGATTCGAGCAGTGCAACAACTAGAATCATTGTGGAGTATGACAATCAAAGCACACAAATGAAGAAAGCCTACAGAAAACATTGGCCAATTCTTCGTCTGGACAAAACCTTGAATGAAAGCCTGACAGCCAACCCGAGCATGACATACAGAAAGACTTCCTCCTTAAGAGACATATTGACACAAAGTCATTTGGGACCATGCAAGGAGAGAAAACAGAAATGGCTGACAACACCTGGCCTCTGGAAATGTCACAAATGCAAAGCCTGTGAACAGGGGGAGAACATCAAGCATTATGTACTTCAGAATGGTAGAAAAGAAACCATTTAAGACCACATCACATGTGAATCTAAATGTGTAGTTTATCGACTCAAATGTCCATGTGACAAGTACTACATTGGGAGCACCATAAACAAATTAAAGTTAAGGATATTACAACACCTAAGGGCGATGAAGAACAAGGACCTGTGCTACCCAATGGCCTCCCACTTCACTCAGTACCACCAAAGTGACACCTCCCTCTTGAAATATTCGGGAATTAAACTGTGCAAACTCCGGGAACGAGGTGGAGACCAACTACAACTTTTAAGACGCCTAGAATCCCGAATGATACTGAGTATGGGAACTGAGGCACCGTTTGGCCATAACTTGGATGCCGAACTACATGTACATTTGTGATTTGATCTGATAAAACAATAATGATGCTGTCATTTGAATGTGTAGATTTCCAAGGGGATCATGTCTTCACCTAATTGAAGCTGGAATGTGTACATGTTGTGAATTACAAAGAATTAGAACCGGTTCATCATGAAGATCCTAATTAGACCTTGAGGGAGGAATTGTGGGATATAGTAAATCAGGAAATGTATGACATCATGAGAAGGAGATGAGAAATTTTAGGAATTTTGGTACTTCACCATAGGAATCTCTTTTTGAGAAGTTGTATGGGAGGAACTGACATAACAATGTATGTAACTATAGATGGGGAACTATATCACACTTAGAGATTTAAACTATACACTATTTAGTAATAACTCTATGTTCATACAATACTTTATTTTGTTCAATATAGGAATCTTCCCACTTCTTCCTAAAATCCAAATATCATCATCTCGTAATATAACTGTCTTTCAATCCCCAACCCACTGCTTACTTTAATTAATTCCTCATTCCCATAACTGTCTGAAATTATTGATTGGTATGGATTAATACCATATGTAACTAGATGGATCCTACTGTAAATAATTGTCAATACTTCATTAAACTCACCGGTTCAATTCTTTTATTGGTACTTCACATTAATTTTGAACACAAATGTGTACAAAGGATGTACTTTGTAAATACTTTATTTCTGAATGCATAGATCTGAACAAGTAGTAGAGTACTTTACGTTGATTGTACATAATTTTGTGTATATACCTTTAACATGTACTAGCCTTGTATATAGATTGCTGGGTGGGTTGGTCAAGATGACCATGGAAATGGTAGAGGGTACTTACACTAAAACACACTATTTAAACAAGGTCTAGACCTAGGGACTCTATGGTCCAGTGGAAGGCAGGAGCCGAAACGCGTAGACCGTCCTTTTTTGATGCACGTTATATTTGCACTGGTGTGTAAATAATAAAAACGCTAAAACGAACTGTTGCTGTGCCGTGTCCTTTGATCTGCAAGAAGTGGAGAGAAGAAGCTGTGGCTATATATATATATATATATATATATATATACATATATATATAAATATATATATATATATATATATATATACAGTTCACAGTCCTGCTCCGTTACTCCAAAATGGATAAGAAATCCAATCAGCAACCAATGGAACCCACAGGTACAGACCACTCCACAGCGCAAAAAGTGAATTCAAAGGTGGTTTATTCACATGCAATCGCCAGCATGACGCGTTTCGGTCACTACACGGTGACCTTGATCACATATATTAGAGTCTGAAGAAGTTCATCGTATTATCACATGAATAATATTATCAGTGATGTGATCAGTAATGTCAAATGAGATGTCATCAGTGATGTCATCAGTGATGCCATTTGAGATGTCATCCGTGATGTCATTGGAGATGTCATCAGTGATGTCATTTAAGATGTCATCAGTGATGTCATCAGTGATGTCACTGACCATGTCATGAATGATGTAATATGTGACATTATCAGCAGTGGATTGCGGGTGCGCGATATATAGTTATTGCAACTAACTATATATGCGAATTTCTATGGTTTTGTGCGAGTAAATTAAGGTTTTGTAAATGCTAATTCCTAACTATATATCGTCTATAACCTATGGTTTTTTCAGTGAATTTTCAAGGTTTTGTAAATGCTAATTCCTAACTATATATGGTCTATAACCTATGGTTTTTTCAGTGAATTTTCTAGGTTTTGTAAATGCTAATTCCTAACTATTTATGGTCTATAACCTATGGTTTTTTCAGTGAATTTCAATGGTTTTTTAATAGCAAATATCAAAAGCTGTCAAATGTCAAGTACGTGATAGGTAAAATATTTTCGTGTTTATGCACGCTGATGTGCTTTGAACGCTGCCCCCCCCCCTCTTTTCTCTTAGGAGTACTCTCTCTTTGCAGATAGTGAAGGGTAGTTAACGCAGGTCTTTGCCCCCGTTGTAATCCGTCGTGCCTGCTTCTCTCTCCATTTGATTGATTGTTATCCAAGCATTTACTGTTTTAGAATTGGTTCTCTTTGGTTCATTCTCTATTTACAAACAAGCACAGAGTCGCAATACTCTGTTTAGTCTTTGCAGATAGTGAAAAATCGTTTAAAAAAACAAAAGGAATCGAGCAAAATCAGTAGGCCACTAATGGGATCTCTTTTTGACCTCCCTAAAATAGAAACATTAAGAACAACCCCTCATGAGAAATACGAAACTAGTGAGATGAACTGAGCTCCACACGATGATGGCTGCAAGACAGCTCGGCTCCGCCACCCACCCCACCCAAAATAACGACAAACCCTATGCAAATATTATAAATATATACAACACACCAGCAAAGTAACAGGGTCAAACATTTTATTAAATAACTATTTACATAACTATTTTATACTTTTTGTTGCCCGATCCGGCTAGCTCAATCGATCGAGCATGAGACTCATGCACTCTGATCTCCTTGGCCTCAGTCAAGCATCAATAGTAAGATTTTCATACATGAGTGTACGTTCATGGTTTTGGTCCCTGAGTTGCTTCGATGTCACTGCCTTGCACAAATGGCATAAGTCCTGGATGTTGGGTGCCATAGTTCAGAGTTCTGAGCAGCGCTTGTAAGACTGTCTAAAGCTTATTTGCACCTGCTGCAGCTTCACTATTCTCAAAGTAAGTGGGGACCGTTTGTGGACCTGACTGCATTTGAAAACAATGTGATACGGTGCCTCCCTAAACCGCTTGACGGAGGCCCCCGAGGGGCGGTGTGATGGCACGGACTCGGAGGAGGCGCTTGGCTCCGACCCCCTCCCCAAGTCTTGTTGCCCTGGTGTGGCCTGAGATCGCCCACGACATAGGCGGCCGGCTCCCGGGGTCAAGCGGAACTTTTTGCCTTTTGGTGACTATTCCATTCTGAACATTGTCCCACAATCCGTTTGACCTGAAACGATTACACAAATGAAACATTTGTGAGTTTTAAATTTCCGGAGAAGTATAATTCACCAATAGCTTTCTCTGTGGATCTTTTTCCATTAACAATCCCAGTTCCATCACCCGCCCAGGATATAACTACTGTTAGTTGTCATTGTTGCTTCTGTTTTAATAAAAAATGTTTTAAGGTGTTTACTGTTTTTGTTGCGATGTATATATTTATAAGTTATTAAAGTGTTATAATCCTACTAATTTTTTATCGATTATTGCTCTTTGAGATATTCCCTGTCTACAAACAGAGAAGAATAGGAATATTCTGTCTCCCTTTGCAGATAGTGAAGGATAGGTAATGCGGACTTTTGTCCCCCGTTGTAATCCGTCATGCCTGTTCTCCCCACTGATTGATTGATTGGCTGGACATTTATTGTTCAAGGAATAGTTCTTTCGAGGTATTCTCTGTTTGCAAATAACGTGGAATAGAAATATTCTGTCTAGTCTTTGCAAGTAGTGAAGGGTGGGTAATGCGGACCTTTATCCCCCGTTGTAATCTGTGATGCACATCTACTCCCCACTGATTGAGAAACTAGTTCCACCCGGACCATTTATTAGAGGTACATCATCTGGCTCAACCGGAGGGTACCCCTAATAAAGAAGACATATGTAAAATACGAAGTAATCACTGTATCCTGTTAAACAGAAACTTTAGCATGAAACACACTTCAAAAGGAAGGGAAAGAAATCGAACAAAATCAGTAGGCCACTGATGAGTTTTTGACTTCGCTAGAAATAAGAAACATGAAAGTGGTGAGAGAAGCCAAGCTTGACGTTACAGCAGCCACGAGGTAGCTAGGCTCCGCCACCCCCCCACTGCTCCAAGCATGTCTGTCCCACCGCCCGCCACGCCCAATAACGGTAACATGAAATAGATACAAATCAGCAGATACCTACCCCCATTCCGGAAACTCCCGAAGTGCAACAGGTTCGCGGCTACGCCCATCCGGAAGACGAGGCCTTTGGCACGTGTAGGGCGAGTCCTGCTGGCAGCCGTCGGCCGGGGAGGTCGTCGCCTAAGGTGGGCCAGGAGAGGAGCCGAGGCCGACGGGATCCCTCTTCTTTTTTCAATAATGGCTGCGACAACGGGGGGGGGATGTCTTGCACATGCCACCGACCCCCCCCCCCCCCCCCCCCGGGCCAGGAGAGGAGCCGAGGCCGACGGGATCCCTCTTCTTTCTTCAATAATGTCTGCGACAACGGGGGGGGATGTCTTGCACATGCCACCGACCCCCCCCCCCTGGGCCAGGAGAGGAGCCGAGGCCGATGGGATCCCTCTTCTTTCTTTAATATTGGCTGCGACAATGGAGGGGGGATGTCTTGCACATGCCACCGACCCCCCCTCCTATCTCCTGGTCTGACCTCCCCATTCGGTCCTGAAGTGGCGTCCTGCAGGCCACGGGGGGGATGTCTTGCCTCTGCCTCCGACCCCCCCCCTCTTATCGCCTGGTCCGGACATCACAGATATCAACGCCAGATGTCGGCATGGGGTGCGCTGGGAGGAAGAGGCGGCGCGAACGAGCCTCTCCCACCCCCCCAGGTGGGGGCCCCTCAGCTGCACCCCTAACGCTCCACTCACCCAACAAAAGATCTCGTCCACTATTGCGAGGCAATGATGCTCCGCTCACCCAGCGGGGGTCTCGTCCACTGTTGCGGTGCAACGACGCTTCTAGTTTCCTGCGTCCAGAAACGTCCTCCTCTACTTTGAAGATTCTATAAGAGCCACGGGGGCCCCCGACCCCCGATGGGGAATGACTGCCATGATCACCCACGGAACGACCACGACGTAGCCGCGGGACGTCGGCGCGCTCATGCCGGCGCCGGCCTCAGTCTTGAAATGACCAAAATCCTGCAAGACTACCAACTTGATCAGTTCCGGTGGGACACCAGTATGACCCGGTAGGAGAGATTGTTGCCTCCCACCCCACTTTGACTGATGGTTCATGTCGCCAGTCCCCTCTGCTACCCTTCAACGAAAACTTTTGGACTGCCGAAAGAGGTCCCGGTCCAACCACGAGTTGGTGGAGACATTTTGACTATACTTGGTCCTTCCTGACCTCACCCAAAATGGCGCCGGTACAAATGAAACTCTCAACTCCTTGTTGTGCCCCGATTGCTCAACCTTGATATCATGAGATATGTATGCAGTTTTTAGCACATGAATTGATATGGGATAAGACTGATTATATGTTCGGACAATGAATTGATCCGGGATGGGTATTGATTATATGTTTCGAACAATGAATTGAAATGGGACGGGTACTGATTACACGTTCGGACAATGAATTGATATTAAGTTCTAATGCATCATTGATTACTGTATTTATTATTGAAGGTTCGAATTGTCGACACTTTTGGTACTTGCTCACAATGAATTATCGATATGATTTTGTTGCACTTGTCGCACTTTTTACTATGAAATCAACGACCACTGACTCTGTTATGTTTTCAACAAATAAATACCCCCCACCCCCCATTTACAGTTCCAGCCTGCTCCGTGGCCGGCCCACGGGGTTGTAGGCCCGTATTTGTGCACCAACATTTTTATTAAAGGTTTTTGAAAAAGCAAACGTAGTTGTAACGTGTAGATTGGTAAGTTTCGAATAAATGGCCACTGTTTCCGATTTAAAAAAAAAAAAAAAAAAAAGCAGGTGAAATGAAGCAGCTCGATTAGTTAAGGGTTAAAAAGTATAGTACGCAGAAACATTGCAAATATGAATGGTCCAGGTTTGTTGTATGTGTTTTTCATTTTTGTACAGCATAAAGCAATCGATAAAGATCCTGGTATTTAGCCTCTACTTTATATGCTACCTGTATCAGGGAAGTTGTTTTAAATGCCCCTAAGCCACCCCGAAGGAATGTCACCTGGCCCCCCTAGTACGAACGAAAACGACCCCGTACCACTGTAGGTTATCTCTCATATGGAAAAATGGTGACTTAACGGCCGATGGGATGAGAAAAAGGATTTGAATATGGTGCCTATACACGACGAGCAAACTATGACTATGTCTCTCTCTGAACCCAGAGCTTGGGAGGGCAGCCTGAAGCAGAAACTTGACGGGTTATTACAGGATGACAAAATATGACTTCGCTTGGTACCCCGAATAATACAACCAAGAATGACATGCACCAATGAATAATTTCCTACGTTTAACTAAATAGGGAAAGTTTAAGGAATATTCCGAGGTGAGGTTTACCCAAGTACCCTCCGTCTGGAGGACTAGGAATGTTGCCAATGTTTAAGATTTACCACCTCCTTCTCGCACCCTCATAGACATGAAACTCAAAGCTGCCCCATTGTTCTCCCGACTGACACCTACCGTTGCCTCAGCCTGGAAACCCATTCACTAAAAATGATTCAAAGGTCCCCCCTGAGTATTAGCCCGACCAGGTTAGTTCCCGACCAATTGGCAAAGGTGTAAGTATTTGCAACCAAAGCCACCAGCGAAGGCAGCCGACGATAAGAGAGAAGAAAAAGGTAAAAAGAGCTGAGCCCCCAGATGAATTAAGTAGGATGCTAAGGATGCGCAGCATGCAGGAAGAGATCTTTTTGGCAAGCAACTGTTCTATGTTTTGTCTTGGATTTTTGTATATAATACATGTACTGTCTCCCCCCGCCCGAGTTTGTGTGTATGTATGTATGTTTTGAAATGACAGGCTCTCCTCATGAGAAATAAAACTCTGTCCTTGTGTTCCTGCTTCCAGCGCCCGTCTCTTTATTTGGTAACCGTTCAAGATGGGAACTAAGTGGCGTCTTGTGCCAGCAGCCTGGGCATCGGTTGTAATCTGGGCTGAATTTTCCTCAGCACGGGGTGTGATTCTCAGGGAAGAGCAGCGCATATGGGAGGAGGTTTATGGCCCATGCATGAGAGAGAGAACGTGGGTGACCAGTGCATGGGGGAGATGCTTGCGAGGGTGGGGAGCCATGCTGAGGATCGGCGGCGTGCAGAGAGTGGGTCTGGTCAAGGCATCTAAAATGGCTGCCGTGCATGACAAAAGTGTGGAATTGGAAAAAAAACAAGATGGCGCAGACAATGTTTATCAATACGGTTTAATTTATAACAATTATTTTTAACAATATATTTACTCGCACTGACAAAATGGCGGTCAACACTTCCTGATTTCCTTCGAATCGAACGTTAACAGACGTCACGATCGGCGGCGTGCAGAGAGTGGGTCTGGTCAAGGCATCTAAAATGGCTGCTGTGCACGACAAAAGTGTGGCATTGGAAAAAAAGCAAGATGGCGCGGACAATGTTTATCAATATGGATTAATTTATAACAATTATTTTTAACAATATATTTACTCGCAGTGTCAAAATGGAGGTCAACACTTCCTGATTTCCTTCGAATCGAACGTTAACAGAAGTCACGCAGCAAAAAAAAAAAAACGCTCACGCGCAACCGCTGGAAGACAAGTATCAACATACATGAGCCTCCTCAACCACCCTCAGAAAACATAGAGGGTCAGGATACGTCTCCCATACCCCCTTATACCCATTTCTCACATTGTTTTTCCTCCATCTTGTAATTTAATTAAATCGAAACACAAAATGGCGAATTCCCGTTTCGCTACCAGTTTGCGACCCGGTTCGCGAACCGAGAAGCGCTTCTACCGCGAAAAATCAATTTTTTTTTATTTGCCCCACGGGACCCTTTAATAACCCCAACATCATTCCTAGGGGGTCAAGAGGGGTCTACCTTGCCCCCTTTCATTAAATTCCCCCTTCGTTTTTCTCCTCCTCTTGTCTCTCGATCCTACCGAGAGACAAGATGGCGGCCGCACCGGACTGTTTAGAATGTTGACAGACACCGGAGAGCCAATCAGCTTTGCTTCGCAAAGCTCCGTTACGCGAAAAGTACGCGATCTGGAGCGCTATCCGGGACGCTGTCACAGATATATCTGTTTTTTAAAACGTTAATTTCTCAAAATCCACTGGAGCACATATATTGAGACCCAGCAAAGGCACATCGGGCTAACAATCCCTACAATTTTGCCAAGTTTCGTGCCAATCCATTCAGCCGTTTGAGCTAAAAGTGAGGCCAAACGCCCTATGGAAAAATGAATGGGAAAAACGCGTTTTGGGACCCCCCTTTTTTCTCGGCCCCCCACTTGACGAAACCCCCCCAAATTTTCAGGGGCTTCTCAGAAACAAAATGTGCCATTTTCCTGAAAATTTCAGCCGATTCCGTCCACAAACGCCAAAGTTATTAGACATAGAATTTTCAAAAGTTCCATAGAGAAAAAATCCTAACTATATATACCTACTGGCGACCGCCAGTAGGTAATATATATATATACATATATATATATGGCGACAGCGACAGCTGAATAAATTTTGAAAACCAGCATCTCATGTGTGGTCCGTGTCTGTTTCCAGCGCGATTGGGAGCCAAGGCGATTGCGAGAGGAGAACGGAGGTTGGTGTATATATATATATATATATATATATATATATATATATATATATATATCCACACGGGTTCTCAGCAAGGCACAGCGAAGTATCCTGCAGCAACGCCGCCTTAAGAAAACAGCAGACCCAAAGATTTTCCGTGAGTTATTTTATTCTGCAACAACCAGACAGCATAACGTTTCGGCCTCCCAGAGGCCTTGGTCACATGGTGTTACACAGGGAAACGGCAAAATTTAAAGTGCAAGTGCATTTAGCAGTAACCAACCAACATACCGCATTGTGCAGCAGTGTAATAGACATAGTAAAAATACTACATGTCGATTTCATTCTGACATTAAACATACACATTAAATTTGTGTCAGATTGCCAGTATTGGGATGAATATATATATATATATATATATATATATATATATATATATATATATATATATATATATATATATATATATATATATATATATATATATATATATATATATATATATATATATATATATATATATATATATATCACTGAAAAAACCATAGGTTTCACACCAGTTATAGTTAGGAATTAGCATTTAAAAAACCTATTAAATTCACTGAAAAAACCATAGGTTTCACACCAGTTATAATTAGCTGGAAATTTTACTGACATAAAACCATTGAAATTCCCACGTTATAGTTAGTTGGACTCACTATAACTTGCGTGCCTGCAATGCACTGCTGATGACGTCACATATTACATCACTCATGACATGGTCAGTGACATCACTCATGACATCACTGATGATACCGTCCTTGTGACAGACTGACAGACCTCCTTTGGGTGTAATGTAACCCTTGAAACACATATTCAAAAATAGAAACTAACATTTTCAGAAAAATTGAGATACCCATACCAGTTACAACAACCAATTCAGTAATTCCACCATCTATATACACATCCTCTCATTCAGCAACAGTTCTATATAGTCACTCATACATATACTCACTCATCATATGTAGTGATACACATATACATCCTGTTACACACCGACAGTTATCCAAAAGTTACTCACACATGCAAATAAACTATTGAACATCCATTTATTTGCATATACAGGTATACACACACTAGTACATTACTTCTAAGGAAACTTACACATACTTACTCTCTTAAACAATCACTTATAGAAACACATACTTATTTAAACAGGAACTCTTTCAATCTCTCTCTCTCACATATACTCACTTATATACATCAATACTCACATATACTAGATTAAAACATATGAAGTTACTCATAAAAACACTAGTGAGGCAGGCATTCACTCACTAACACACACATATTCACACTCATCCACCCATACAGTCCTGCACATACGCTGTCTTAAAAACACATACAAACAGTGAGTCAGTCACCAACCCATGCAGCCACTTATACACAAAGTGAAACACTGATACATATATTTAAAATATTTAAAAATTACTCGCTAATATATGTATTCACTAAGATACACTTTATAAGCCAGTTAACCAATCAATATTTTATTAAAAATAAACATCCATTTACACACTTATTTAAACATTTATTCGTCCATCGACCTTTACAAATACATATATAAAACATATTGATATTTCAGAAAGACACACATTCACTGGATGGTGTCATCAGTGATGTCATGAGTGATGTCACTGACCATGTCATGAGTGATGTATATGTGACGTCATCAGCAGTGCATTGCAGGCGCGCAAGTTATAGTGAGTCCAGCTAACTATAACGTGTGAATTTCAATGGTTTTATGTCAGCAAAATTTCCAGCTAACTATAACTGGTGTGAAACCTATGTTTTTTTCAGTGAATTTAATAGGTTTTTTAAATGCTAATTCCTAACTATATATAAGGCCCCAAACCTATGTTTTTTTCAGTAAATTTCAAAATGTTGTTAATAGCAAACGTCTATAGCTATGAAATGTAATATTTTTGAAAATGAATGAATCCTATATTATATTTGTATTTAAAACAATTTTTTTAATGTATATATACATATTTTTTTGCCCTGGAGCGCTCCCGGGGCGCACTCCGGTGAGCGCCCCGGAAAGCGTAGTCTTTTGAAGTGCCCCAGGGCGCGCTCCGGAGAGCGTCCCGTTAGCGCTTTTGCTGTGAACGTAAACATCATCGTGACGTATCGCGTAGCCGCGTCCACGTGATACACACAGCGTAAGCGCACCCGGAAGCACTCGAGCAAATACGATCGCGCAACGTAAACATCCGACGCGCTTACGCGACGCGACCCGGGGCCCGCCCACGGGCGCGCCCGGGGGCGCGTCGGGTCATGTGACCTGAAAATAACACTTTTAATTGGTGCAGAACAGTTTTGGTTTCATAATGATGAAATCCCTAGTCTTGTGACCTGAAAATAACACTTCTCATTGGTTCAGGACATTTTTCTTTTCCAAATGATGAAAGACCCCACCTTTTTTCCTTATTCTGACTTTGTCCTTTGACTGAGGAAGACCTGTTTTGAAATCTTTTAGGTATATTTTGTACTTTGAAATGGCTACAGTAGCAGCATCAGCTGGAGCATCTGCACCACCACCACCACCACCACCACCACCAAGAGGACCACCACAACATCACATTGGTGGTCAAGACAAGAAGAAGAGGAGGAGGAGGAAGAGGAGGAGGGGACGAGGAGGAGGTGGCTGGAAGAACACAATACCCCATACCAACCCAAGCCACACATTGCATGGGAGTTTTTTTCCATCCCTGAGGGAAAAAAGAAAGTGAATGCGGCAAAGGTGACTTGGCTTATCTGTGACATGGAACTCTCAAGGGGTAACCCAAATAAAAAATATTCATTTGGGAACAATACCATGATAAGGCACATGCAGCGCAAGCATCCTAACAACTATGCTGCCGCAGAGATGAGAGAACTGGCCAGCAACCCTCCCCAATCTACACCCAGCACCTCCAAACGAAAACAACCCACTCCATCGGGACCAGAGACAAGGGAGACAATCCCTTGCATTCAACCACGATTTGGAGAAATTAGGGTCACCTGTATTTTGTGTGGTAAGACCATTTCCTATGGTGAGCAGAGCCTAAAGCTCATCCTCCTTGCTGGTTACAACCACAATTGCCCCCAAAAACCATAATTTTTTCCTGATTTTTTTTGCTCCTGTTGAGCCATTTTCAATTACCTGTTTTTTGTTTCTCCCCATAAAAATAACCAAAAAAAATACAAAATAGTTCATAAAAGCCAAAAAAAGTACAAAATGTTCAAAAAACATTAAAAAAAAAATAAAACAACAAAACAAAGAAAAAAAACAGTTCTTTTTAGAACTACCTCCAATTTCTAAAAAAAGGCTAAATTTTTTTAAAACTCTATCATTCATTTTTCCCCATGGCACGCTCCCCGGTGCGCGTACCGGGCGCTCCCCGCGCAAATCAAACAAAAACATGTTTTTTTTCACCCGCGGGGCCCTTTCATAGCTCCCACATCAAACCTAGGGGGTCAAGGGGGGTCTACTCTGCCCCCTTATGGTCATTTCTCCCTTTGTTTTTCCTACCTCTTGTGTCTCGATCCTACCGAGACACAAGCTGGCGGCCGCTCAGGACTGTTTCGAATGTTTACAGACACCCGAGAGCCAATCAGCTTTCCGTGCGCACCCCGCGTGGCGCTCCCAGAGCGCTCCCCAGTGCACGTACCGGGGCGCTGCCATAGATATATATATTTTTTTAACCTAAATTACTCAAAAACCACTGGAGCACATATCTTGAGACATAGCAAAGGCACATCGGGCTACCAGTCCCTACAATTTTGCCAAGTTTGGTGGAAATCCATTCAGCCGTTCGGGCTAAAAGTGAGGTCGACCGCCCTATGGAAATTAACCTGGGGAAAACACGTTTTGGGACCCCCCTTTTATCTCGGCCCCCGCTTGACGGATCCCCCCCAAACTTTCAAGGAAAGACCAGAGCTCCGTGAGGCAAATTTGAGGAAATTTTCAGGCAGATACGTCAACCGGGCCCCAAAGTTATTCACAATAGAATTTTGAGATTTTGCATTGAAAAAAATCCTAACTATAACTACCTACTGGCGACTGCCAGTAGGTAATATATATATATATATATATATATATATATATATATATATATATATATATATATATATATATATATATCTCCAAAATCAATTCCACACGATACAAACAGGAATGTCCAGGCCAGCTTTGCAGTTATCCAAGAGCTTTTATTTTAGCTCCTACTCAACGCGTTTCGAGGTACAACCTCTTGATCACGAGCGTGAGTGTGAGTGATTCTCATGTTTAAGTATAGTCACATGATCTTCTAAACATAGTAGACAGACTTGTGAGACAGTCACTAGGCATTTGTAATGGTATGGTTATACACAAATGCAAATTAAATAAACTACATACAAAGCACATATTAATCAAATGCTATGTACAAAAAAGAAGAAATTAATTAAGCAAGAATGGAAAGGCAATGATTTCCGTGGACATTACATTATTTCATCATGTATAGTCTCAGCAATTGAAATCTCGCACAATAGTGAGGCGCATTAGTAAATGGTGGCATGCTCATTCAGTTTCTGCTGGGGTTATTTTTGGGGTTATTTGTGCATGGTGCATCACGGATAATTCATCTCAGTCCAAGGTGTGTTCACCTGGGTTTAATCGTCCAAAACAGCAATGCAAGCCGCATTCATACAATCTTATTGCTGTACATGAACTCGGGCAACTAGACATCCTGTCTGTCTTTAGGCTTTGCCTCTCAGATGCACCAAAAGAAAAAATAGTAAAACAGAAAAAACAAAGAACACTCCAGCTCAAGTGGGCATTTAGTCAGGAGTGCCTGTATCTGTGCATGCTTCCGCCCCAGTGGGCATAAATAGAAAAAACAGAAAAACAAAGAGCACTCCAGCTCCAGTGGGCATCTAGTCAGGAGTGCCTGTATCTGTGCATGATTTCGCCCCAGTGGGCAAGCAGAAATGGTCATAAACAACATAAAAGTCATTGACCTACTGAGCCGCCATTACTCATATTGCCGTTCATACGTGTCAACTTCCATACTTGAAAACGTGTTAAAGTGCTCGTGCATTGTCAAATCGAGTGACTTCTCACAAATATCTGGTGAAAAAATAGACAATTCAATGATTAGAGGTGCATCAGTGACAAATCTCATTACATCATTATATACAACAGTATTCTCACAAACCAAAATTAAAAACAATGCTGAACAGGTCTTCACCTAGGAATCAAATGTATTAAGTGATGGAGTCCACCAGCTAACCCAGAGTTGAGTTGTCATCAGTGATGTCATGAGTGATGTCACTGACCATGTCATGAATGATGTAATATGTGACATCATCAGCAGTGGATTGCGGGTGCGCGATATATAGTTAGTGCAACTAACTATATATGCGAATTTCAATGGTTTTGGGTGAGTAAAATAAGGTTTTGTAAATGCTAATTCCTAACTATATATGGTTCCACTAACTATATATCGCGCACCCGCAATCCACTGCTGATCATGTCACATATTACATCATTCATGACATGGTCAGTGACATCACTGATGACATCACTGATGACATCTCAAATGACATCACTGATGATATCACTGATGACATCTCAAATGACATCACTGATCACATCACTGATGACATCATTCATGTGATAATACGATGAACCTCTTCAGACTCTAATATAACCTTAGATACACTCAGTGTAAACAGACACTCACAGATTGTCACTCATCCATGGAGTTACTCACACACCTAGTCAGTCATGCAAAGAATCAATCACACCTCCATTTCCTCAACTATACAGTTATACACACCTTACTTATTCAAACATATTCTAACCCATATTTACTCTCTTATACAATCACTGATACAAGTTCACAATGATCCATACAGCCACTCACACATTCACTGGCTCTTATGCACAGTTATTTATATATGTCAACTCTCACATGTACTGTGTTTTACATATGTACTTACTTTGACATGTAGCACTGAGATATCCATTCACTCACCAATACACTCATGCACACAATCAACCGCCCATACAGCTGTTTCCACATGCACTTTTGAACCCATACATCTAGTGAAGCAACTGCTCACACATCTATGCACAGAGTCATACACCTCCCAGCCACCCACACACACACTCAGTCTCCCATACAAATACTTGGGCAACCAATCAATAACCCATATAGTTACTCATATAATAGCAGTTTACATAACAACAGACATAATGATGCACAAATTAAGACAGTTTAGTCACTAACCCATGCACTCAGTGAGACACATTTAATCACTCACTCATACAGTCAGTCATGCATCTACTAAATCCTTCATCCAGACACTTATACATCCACTCATTCTTCAATATGTAAGACATATTTTAGCTTTACAGAAACATACAGTCACTCGATGTTGTCATCAGTGATGTCATCAGTGATGTCATTTGAGATGTCATCAGTGATGTCATCAGTGTTGTCACTGACCATGTCATGAATGATGTAATATGTGACATGATCAGCAGTGGATTGCGGGTGCGCGATATATAGTTAGTGGAACTAACTATATATGAAATTTCAATGGTTTTGTGTGAGTAAAATAAGGTTTTGTAAATGCTAATTACTAACTATATATGGTCTATAACCCATGGTTTTTTCATTGAATTTTCAAGGTTTTGTAAATGCTAATTCCTAACTATATATGGTCTATAACCTATGGTTTTTTCAGTGAATTTCAATGGTTTTTTAATAACAAATATCAAAAGCTTTAAAATATCAAGTACGTGGTAGGTAAAAAAAAAATCGTGTTTATGCACGCTGATGTGCTTTGAACGCTGCCCCCCCCCCTCTTTTCTTTTAGGAATATTCTCTCTTTGCAGATAGTGAAGGGTAGGTAACGCATATTTACAACAAGGGGTGGTGAGGGACAGAGTCTCTGAATTAAACAGAATACTCTCACCCAGTCAAGAGATCAGGGCTAGATCCAACACCGTTTTTTAGCTCACTGCACCATCCCAGTTTCAGAACCTGGCTGTATGCAAATTAGTCTGTTCCTGTCCCAGTGCATGATGGGAACAGGGCAAACCAAACTACAAAAGCCAATTCTTACACTGGGAAGGAAACAAGCTACCGGGGACCGGTTTCTGGCATTTCAGCCGTCTTCGGCCCGGCTTGCTTGAATCCTGATGGTGCAATGAGCAAGGGACTCACATCTGAGTATACCCTTCCACGCTTAGGGTGGACAAAAATATTTACAACAAGGGGTGGTGAGGGACAGAGTCTCTGAATTAAACAGAATACTCTCACCCAGTCAAGAGATCAGGGCTAGATCCAACACCGTTTTTTAGCTCACTGCACCATCCCAGTTTCAGAACCTGGCTGTATGCAAATTAGTCTGTTCCTGTCCCAGTGCATGATGGGAACAGGGCAAACCAAACTACAAAAGCCAATTCTTACACTGGGAAGGAAACAAGCTACCGGGGACCGGTTTCTGGCATTTCAGCCGTCTTCGGCCCGGCTTGCTTGAATCCTGATGGTGCAATGAGCAAGGGACTCACATCTGAGTATACCCTTCCACGCTTAGGGTGGACACAAATATTTACAACAAGGGGTGGTGAGGGACAGAGTCTCTGAATTAAACAGAATACTCTCACCCAGTCAAGAGATCAGGGCTAGATCCAACACCGTTTTTTAGTTCACTGCACCATCCCAGTTTCAGAACCTGGCTGTATGCAAATTAGTCTGTTCCTGTCCCAGTGCATGATGGGAACAGGGCAAACCAAACTACAAAAGCCAATTCTTACACTGGGAAGGAAACAAGCTACTGGGGACCGGTTTCTGGCATTTCAGCCGTCTTCGGCCCGGCTTGCTTGAATCCTGATGGTGCAATGAGCAAGGGACTCACATCTGAGTATACCCTTCCACGCTTAGGGTGGACAAAAATATTTACAACAAGGGGTGGTGAGGGACAGAGTCTCTGAATTAAACAGAATACTCTCACCCAGTCAAGAGATCAGGGCTAGATCCAACACTGTTTTTTAGCTCACTGCACCATCCCAGTTTCAGAACCTGGCTGTATGCAAATTAGTCTGTTCCTGTCCCAGTGCATGATGGGAACAGGGCAAACAAAACTACAAAAGCCAATTCTTACACTGGGAAGGAAAAAAGCTACCGGGGACCGGTTTCTGGCATTTCAGCCATCTTCGGCCCGGCTTGCTTGAATCCTGATGGTGCAATGAGCAAGGGACTCACAGCTGAGTATACCCTTCCACGCTTAGGGTGGACAAAAATATTTACAACAAGGGGTGGTGAGGGACAGAGTCTCTGAATTAAACAGAATACTCTCACCCAGTCAAGAGATCAGGGCTAGATCCAACACCGTTTTTTAGCTCACTGCACCATCCCAGTTTCAGAACCTGGCTGTATGCAAATTAGTCTGTTCCTGTCCCAGTGCATGATGGGAACAGGGCAAACCAAACTACAAAAGCCAATTCTTACACTGGGAAGGAAACAAGCTACCGGGGACCGGTTTCTGGCATTTCAGCCGTCTTCGGCCCGGCTTGCTTGAATCCTGATGGTGCAATGAGCAAGGGACTCACATCTGAGTATACCCTTCCACGCTTAGGGTGGACAAAAATATCTACAACAAGGGGTGGTGAGGGACAGAGTCTCTGAATTAAACAGAATACTCTCACCCAGTCAAGAGATCAGGGCTAGATCCAACACCGTTTTTTAGCTCACTGCACCATCCCAGTTTCAGAACCTGGCTGTATGCAAATTAGTCTGTTCCTGTCCCAGTGCATGATGGGAACAGGGCAAACCAAACTACAAAAGCCAATTCTTACACTGGGAAGGAAACAAGCTACCGGGGACCGGTTTCTGGCATTTCAGCCGTCTTCGGCCCGGCTTGCTTGAATCCTGAGGGTGCAATGAGCAAGGGACTCACATCTGAGTATACCCTTCCACGCTTAGGGTAGGTAACGCAGGCCTTTGCCCCCGTTGTAATCCGTCGTGCCTGCTTCCCTCTCCATTTGATTGATTGTTATCCAAGCATTTACTGTTTTGGAATTGGTTCTCTTTGGTTCATTCTCTATTTATAAAGAAGCACAGAGTCGCAATACTCTGTTTAGTCTTTGCAGATAGTGAAAAATCGTTAAAAAAACAAAAGGAATCAAGCAAAATCAGTAGGCCACTAATGGGATCTCTTTTTGACCTCGCTAAAATAGAAACATTAGGAACAACCCCTCATAAGAAATACGAAACTAGTGAGAGGAAATCAGCTCAACACCATGATGGCTGCAAGACAGCTCTGCTCCGCCGCCCACCCCGCCCAAAATAACGACAAACCCTATGCAAATATTATAAATATATACAACACACCAGCAAAGTAACAGGGTAAAACATTTTATTAAATAACTATTTACATGGCAGCCTGCTGCAACATCGATCCAAACAAGCCTTTGTATTTGGGGCTCAAAATCAACAAGTAACAGGGTAAAACGTTTTATTAAATAACTATTTACATGGCAGCCTGCTGCAACATCGATCCAAACAAGCCTTTGTATTTGGGGCTCAAAATCACCCATCAATAGTAAGATTTTCATAGGTGAGTGTAGGTTCATGGTTTTCCATCCACAGACTAAAAGCCTGGAGTGGGAGTGTAAGAACAATAACTAGGTAAGAAGGAAGGCAGAGGCTGTGGGAAGGACTCTGGATATGGTATGTTGCTTGGTCCCTGAGATGCTTCGATGTCACTGCCTTGCACAAATGGCATAAGTCCTGGATGTTGGGCGCCGTAGTTGAGGGTTCCGAGCAGCGCTTGTAACACTGTCTGAAGCTTATTTGCACCTGCTGCAGCTTCACTATTCTCAAAGTAAGTGGGGGCTGTTTGTGGACCTGACTGCATTGGAAAACAATGTGATGCGGTGCCTCACTGAACCGCTTGACAGAGGCCCCCGTGTGATGGCGCGGACTCGGAGGGGGCGCTTGGCTCCTGCCCCCTCCCCAAGTCTTGTTGCCCTGGTGTGGCCTAAGATCGCCCCCGACATAGGCGGCTGGCTCCCGGGGTCAAGCGGAACTTTTTGCCTTTTGGTGACTCTTCCATTCTGGACCTTGTCCCACAATCCGTTCGACCTGAAGACACGTCCTGCGGTGCCCTAGTCTGACCATCACATATTCCTGCGCTAGGAGACAGCGTGGGGTGCACTAGAAGGGAGAGGCGGCGCGAACGAGCCTCCCCCACCTCCCCAGGTGGAGGTTTCTCAGCTACACCCCAGCGCTTCACGCAACCAGCTGACTTGCGCCCGCTCTTGCGGAACAGTGCCTCCCTCGGCCAGCTGAATTGCGCCTGCTCCACACCTTGTCCCACAATCCGTTTGACTTGAAGACACGTCCTGCGGTACCGTGATCCGACCATCACATATACCTGCGCCAGGAGACGGCGTGGGGTGCACTAGAAGGGAGAGGCAGCGCGAACGAGCCTCCCCCACCTCCCCAGGTGGAGGTTTCTCAGCTACACCCCAGCGCTTCACTCGACCAGCTGACTTGCGCCCGCTCTTGCGACACAGTGCCTCGCTCGGCCAGCTGAATTGCGCCTGCTCCACACCTTGTCCCACAATCCGTTTGACTTGAAGACACGTCCTGCGGTACCGTGATCCGACCATCACATATACCTGCGCCAGGAGACGGCGTGGGGTGCACTAGAAGGGAGAGGCAGCGCGAACGAGCCTCCCCCACCTCCCCAGGTGGAGGTTTCTCAGCTACACCCCAGCGCTTCACTCGACCAGCTGACTTGCGCCCGCTCTTGCGACACAGTGCCTCGCTCGGCCAGCTGAATTGCGCCTGCTCTTGCTATTACAGCGTCTCACCCGCCATCCAACGGAATTGCACCCAATCTTGCGGTACAGCGACAGGCGGCTGCCACGGAGCTCACGAAATGGTCGGTCGGCTCCACAGACTTGGGCCTGGCCTGCAAGGATGGCTCTGGGCAAGGCTGGAACTCAGACGCTTGACTGCTAGGGCATGGGCCCCATTCCCAAAAGCATCCCCTCAGCCTTGAAGATTCTACAAAAGTCACCGGGGGCCCCTACTCCCGCAGACTTCCGGTGGGGAGCGACTGCCATGATTGCTCGCGGAATGGCCACGACGTAGCCACGGGGTGATCTCATGCTGACGCCAGCATCAGTCTGAAACATCCAGAAACACTGTAGACTACCAATTCGATCAGTTCCGGTGGAGCCCCAACGTGACCCGGTAGAGAAGAACTTCCCCTCCCCTCTTTGACTGATGGTTCTTGTTGCCTGTCCCTTCTGTTGTCATTTAACAGAACTTTTTGGACTGCTGAAAGGGGTTGTGTTCCGACCGCTGGTTGGTGGAGACATTTTGACTATATTCTGGACCTACGTTGTCGCGTAATGCGTCATATGACGCGCCACATTAGCGCACCCGGAAGTGCTCCGGTGCGCGAGGTGCGAAGCGCAGCTTCCCGGAAGCGATCCGGGGCGCGGCGCGGAGCGCGTAACGTAAGCATAACAGGTCATGTGACTTGTTAATAAAACTTTTCATTGGTTCATTTCACTTTTGGGTTCCTAATTATGTAAGGCTAGGTCACGTGACCTAAAAATAACACTTTTCATTGCTTTAGAACAATTTTTTGTCCCAAATGATGAAAACCCCTCCTTGTTTCCTCACTCTGACTTTCATCTTTGTGAGAGGAAGACCTTTTTTCATCACTTAGCAATAGCAAGTGTTGTAGCTTCAGCTGGTGCATCCCCACCACCACCACCTCCTCCTAGGAAGAGAGGACCACCTCCTCAGATCATCCTACAACAAGAGGAGGAAGAAGAGGAAGAAGATCAAGGGACTGGGAGGTTTTTACCTGAACAGCCAAGGAGGTCCCATGGCAAAGAAAGTGACTGGGAGGGGGCGTTTGGCTCCTGCCCCCTCCCCAAGTCTCGCTCGGCCAGCTGAGTTGCGTCCACTCTTGCGGCCTACAACATGGAGAGGCCGGGGCGTTGACTAGGCGGGGCCTCCGGCCGCAACCACAGCGCCAACGATTGCTGCTGACGGAGGGGAGCCTTGCCGGTGAGAGCCACTGATCTGAAGAACGGCTGCCTGCGGTGCCTCCCTGAACCGCTTGACGGTGGCCCCCGAGGGGCGGTGTGGTGGCGCGGACTGGGAGGGGGCGCTTGGCTCCTGCCCCCTCTCCAAGTCTTGTTGCCCTGGTGTGGCCTGAGATCGCCCCCGACATAGGCGTCCGGCTCCCGGGGTCCGGCGGAACTTTTTGCCTTTTCGTGACTCTTCCATTCTGGACCTTGTCCCACAATCTGTTTGACCTGAAGACACGTCCTGCGGCCTGGTCCCTGAATGTGTGCAAGGGGATGGTATTGATTGAATCAAGATGGCGGCTTCACACAAAGCTGACTCAAGTGTTGCTGCTGATACTATGCGGACAAAAACTGGTTTTCAGTTTGTACATTCTTCAGAATTTTTCCATCCAAGGCTGGTTGAGAGTTTGTAGAACGATGGCTTCAGATTTTCAACATACGGTGTGGTGCCGCGGACTGGGAGGGGGCGCTTGGCTCCTGCCCCCTCCCCAAGTCTTGTTGCCCTGGTGTGGCCTAAGATCGCCCCCGACATAGGCGGCCGGCTCCCGGGGTCCGGCTGAACTTTTTTCCTCTTCCTTTCTGCATCTTGTCCCACAATCCGTTTGACCTGAAGACACGACCAGGTCCCTGAATGTGTGCAGGGGGACGCTAATGATTGAATCAAGATGGCGGCTTCACACAAAGCTGACTCAAGTGTTGCTGCTGATGCTATGCAGACAAAAACTGGTTTTCAGTTTGTACATTCTTCAGGATTTTTCCATCCAAGGCTGGTTGAGAGTTTGTAGAACAATGGCTTCAGATTTTCAACATACTACTCTTCAACATTCTTCCTAAATGTAACATTGTGAGACTCACTAGGAGAACGGCCGTTTATCTTTCCTTTCAAAATGCTGCCAACAATATTTTCTGAATGGAAGACACCATCTTGTAGCATAAAGAGCTGCGTCAAGGGTGGTATTGCCCAGAATGTCTTGTTTTCTAGTGCTCGTAATGACGAAGCCAGAACTGCCAAAAGGGATTCTGGTCCTGCCGCTACTTATTGGAGACATTGAACTATACTCTGCACCTGCCTGGCCTCGACCAAAATGGCGCCAGTATGGGAGCGACTTGCAACTCCCTATGACGTTCTAGTTACTTAGCCTTGACGTAATGGGGGATGTATGCGGTCTTTGTGCACATGGCGGGAGGGGAAGGGTACTGACTGGAAATACGGACAACCCTATTGATGTCGATTTTTCAATATTGATTTTTGTATTAATAAAGCTTCGAAGTAATGTTACCCATGATACTCGCCCATGGTGTGCGTATGGACGATTTTATTGTAACTAAGCATGGGCGGAAAATCCGTTTCGCTCGCGGATTTTGCGGATTTTCGGTAAATTCGCAATCCGCGAGATTCGCGAATCTCCCGCAAAATCCGCAAATCCGCGAGCAGCGGATTTTGCTAGCACTGCTCGCACTGTTCGCGTGAGTTCGCGGCTTCCCAGTACAACTTCGCGCCCCGCGAATAAGTGCAAAATTGCAGAAATACGATCTTAGCAAAACTGAAACTACTTACCAGGTTCAAAAGTTCAGGCTCATCATTAGTAGCCAATTCCTGTAGTGCTTCCTGAGGGGCCCCTCCAGAGTTCAGTTGCCAGTTGCAACTATTATGTGACCCTGCTCTGAACCTCAGAATAGTTACACATATGCCACAAAGGTCCTGAATTACAGCTAAGGGAGACAAGCAGGAGCCAGCCTGGAAGTTCAAATCCATTAATCAGCCCCTAATTCATTATTGTCAGTTGGGGCAGGGCAGGTGTTGTAACTAATTTTGCAACAATGAAAGCACTTAGCAAGTACAAAAGATCACTAATCAGGAAGCACTAAGGAAGCAGGTGGCAGCTAAAAAAATATTCTGTGACACATTAATCAGCCCCAAATTAATTCAGGTCACTTGAGGCAGGGAAGGTGTGCTTGCGTTGCCACAATAATGTACACTGACTGGACAACCAGAGGGTGCTGTGATGAAACAGAGGGTGGCATGGGTGGGCCAGAGGGTGGCATGAGTAGTCAGAGAGTGGCAGTGGTGACAGAGAGTGGCAGTGATGAAGAAGAGTGTCCCAAACAGGCTGGACACGTAGAAACAACAAGTTCGCGAAACTTTCGACCCGACAGGTAAGTTCGCAATTTGCGAAAGTGTACAAAACCCTCGCGAACTGGCAGAAACCCGCGCAAACACAAAAAAAAATAAAATCCGCAAATTCGCGAGAATTCGCGGATTTTGCGGATTGCGAGTTCGCAAATCCGCAAAATTCGCGAACGCGAGATTCACAAAATTCGCCCATGCTTAATTGTAACTGATCCTGTTATACTTTCAATTATAAAATCAACCTTCACTGATCCTGCAACCATTTGTCACGTTTAGTTTTTTCAATTAAATGGCTCGCTTGTTACATACTCCTATAACCCTGGCTTTTGACCCTTTCCTACGCACGGTCTGTACTATCGCCCTCGGGCGATCTATGTAATGAACAGACTACCATTGCCGAAACACAAGGGAATGCATCTCAGAGAGATAGGTCAAGTACGTGGTAGATAAAAAAATTTTCGTGTTTATGCACGCTGATGTGCTTTGAACGCTGCCCCCCCCCTCTCCTCATCATTTAGATTACCACCGCCCATTGCACAAAAGCGTACCGGGCGCTCTCCACGCAAAAAAAAACGATTTTTACAGATTCTTTACAGTTGGGGCCATAAACTACATCCGCAGGGCTAGGTGATAGCCTGGGACCGGCCTGGACAATCGGACACAGAGGAAGAGGAGTGTTAGAGGGTGCGGTAGTGAATAGGGTGAAAGGGAGGTGTCGGGCGGACACGGGGTATGATTCTCAGGGAAGAGCAGCGCAGATGGGGGGAGGTTTATGCCCCATGCATGAGAGAGAGAGCGGGGTGACCAGTGCGTGGGGGAGATGCTTGCGAGGGTGGGGAGCCGTGCTGAGGATCGGCAGCGTGCAGAGAGTGGGTCTGGTCAAGGCATCTAAAATGGCTGCTGTGCACGACAAAACTGTGGCATTGAAAAAAAAGCAAGATGGCGCAGACAATGTTTATCAATACGGATTAATTTTCCACAGAGAGAATGGGGGAGGTCAGAGAGGGGGGTGTTCGTAGCGCCAGGGAGAAGCGCTGGGGACCGGCGAGGGGCAGAGGGGCCATAGCGCTTTCAAAATGGCTGCTGCTTGCTAGAGCGTACGTGCCTGAGTGGGGACAAGGTGGCGCCGATTATGTTGACATCGCAAACCAGATTGTAACACTTAGACATAAAAAGTGAAAGCTGCACCATTGCTCCCCCCCCGACTACACCCTCCTTTGCCTCAGCTTGGATCATCATTTGCTAAAGTGTTCAAAGACCCCACCGTGAGTATAAGCATAACCGGGGCCTTACTGCACACCCTGAGAAAAACTACGCAGCAAGACAATCTCTACATTCTCCATTTTCCATGTTTCAACGCTTTGAAATTAACAATATATTTACTCGCAGTGACAAAATGGCGGTCAACACTTCCTGATTTCCTTCGAATCGAAAGTTAACAGACGTCACGCAGCAAAAAAAATAAATCCGCTCACCCGCAGCCGCTGGAAGACATGTATCAACATATATGAGCATCCTCAGCCACCCTCAGAAAACATAGGGGGTCAGGATACGTCTCCCGTACCCCCTTATACCCATTTCCCACATTGTTTTTCCTCCATCTTGTAATTTAATTAAAACGAAACACAAAATGGCGAATTCCCATTTCGCTAGCGGTTCGCAAACCGGGAAGCGCTTCTACCGCGAAAAATCTATTTTTTTTTATTTGCCCCACGGGACCCTTTAATAACCCCAGCATCATTCCTAGGGGGTCAAGAGGGGTCTACCTTGCCCCCTTTCATTAAATTCCCCCTTCGTTTTTCTCCTCCTCTTGTCTCTCGATCCTACCGAGAGACAAGATGGCGGCCGTTCCGGACTGTTTAGAATGTTGACAGACACCGGAGAGCCAATCAGCTTCGCTTCGCAAAGTTCCGTTACGCGAAAAGTACGCGAACCGAAGCGCTACCCGGGACGCTGTCACAGATATATCTGTTTTTTAAAACGTTAATTTCTCAAACTCCACTGGAGCACATATATTGAGACCTAGCAAAGGCACATCGGGCTAACAGTTCCTACAATTTTGCCAAGTTTCGTGCAAATCCATTCAGCCGTTCGAGCTAAAATTGAGGCCAACCGCCCTATGGAAAAATGAACGGGAAAAACGTGTTTTGGGGCCCCCATTTTTTCTCGGCCCCCCCTTGACGAAACCCCCCCAAATTTTCAGGGGCTGCTCAGAAACAAAATGTGCCATTTTCCTGAGAATTTCAGCCGATTCCGTCGATAAACGCCTAAGTTATTAGACATAGAATTTTCAAAAGTCCCATAGAGAAAAAATCCTAACTATATATACCTACTGGCGATATATATACACACACATTGATTGATATATATGTATATATGTATATATATATGTATGTATGTATATATATATATATATATATTCATATATATATATATATATATATATCAGCACAAATCTTCAAACCTCCACTGCACAGCGGCGAGAGAAGAGACAGACCCCACGCTTTCCAGGCAAGATGTTTTATTCAGTTCTTGTGCCTTCCATAATGCAACGTTTCGACTACTGGCGTAGTCTTGTTCACACACCACATTGCACAAAGCGGAAACTTTTTAAATCATTTGCAGTGCAGACACACCCATCCGGGTCCCACCTCCAAACGTGAGTCACGTGGTGAAATATTTAAAACAACAGAGCCTTTAGTTAAAGGCACAGTACATAGTAGCGCCATGTTAATATAACATTGTTGCATTACTGATAAAAGACTGTTTTGTTGATGTATTGCACATATTTACAAGAGTCCCTCTGTGCAAACCTTTGATATGCACTGGCAATTTGACTAGAGACTTTAAAATATCCGCTTAAATGCGTATAGAAAATTAACTAGGAAACATGATCGGCAAAAATGCTGCTCACATATCGCCTCACATAAACTGTTTCATTAATTAGTCAGTTAATTGTCTGAACCGTATCAATTTGTTAACGGGATCAAAGATAACCGCCTGAATGCGATATTAACCATTGTTTACGGTTAAGCAGAAACTAATAATGTGCATGAGTGCAATTAGAAATACATCTAACTTCATACAAAAGCAAATCAAAGCAACATATAATAATTCATATAAATCACGGCATTGCACTGTCCTTTGTTGTTTGAACCATCATACAAAGTGACTTAAAACACCAAAACAGCACCCAAGTGTACTATACAATTATATACATAACATAGTCCCGAATTCCTATATATGACAAAGTATATGTACATCTATACATTATTCATATGTCCAAATCATGTGTATATAGGAACTATTTACATCAAACTCTTGTGTATCCCAAAAAATTTGATAAAGGTGCTTGAATAAATAACCAGTGTAAAAGAATCACCAAAAAAGAAAAAAAGTTTCAAGTGTTTGTTTAAAAAACTGTGCTGTTCGGAAAACTAAAACAGCCAGACCTTTAAGAAGACAGGACTACAGGATACGTAAAATTAGGTGCTGTTGTTCAGGATTTCATATATATACACACACTATATACAATTCTATTTGTTGTGCTCACGTTCTAACCACTATATACATATATATATATATTCACGAAAATATCCAAGACTGACTCAGGCTTTTTATTGGAGTCTACGTACCTGTCAGTGCAAGAAAGCACACTTCTCGGCAAGTTGGATTTGCATATGCATCGGGACGAGGTCGGTTCCCGATTAATGCAGACCCCTCCAACACAAAGTCGGCTGACCACAGTACGGACCTAGCGAGGAGTTTCTGTTCCGGTGTTGGAGCAACATTGGTCAGCCCCATGCACGTCACGAGGAAAGAGCGGAGAAATGCCGAAGGAGGACAGCTGAGGGAGAAGTCGGAGGACCGAACCCGGAGGCAGCTCTCACGGTGAGATATTCTGCATCAGCTAGACACGCAGGTCGGGGAGGTGCCAGTAGAGTCAGCACCACAGGGGATGAATATAATATCCACCTAAGAACTTTTACAACATATAATAACTTTGCGGTGCAATGTCAGAAGAGCGGGAGAGAGAGGAGGCAATTGAGGAACTGTTTTAAAATCTGCCTAAAGTAAAACAAAACGATAATACCAACAAAACAAAAACTGCGAGCAATGAGACTGAGGTAAAAAAACTTATGAGGGAGTTGGAGAAGAACAGAAGAGGAGAAATGGTGGGAGATCCGTTCACTCGAGAAATACCATGAAGTGGGGAGGGTGCCGCGCGGTCTGCACATCATGCCCGTCCCCAGCTTCGAAAACCCGAACCCTTTATTACTCAAAGACTGGGCGGAGAGTAATCTCAAGGCTTCCATGTGGTTGCTATGCTTATTAGTCAAGTACGCCAAAGTAGACCGGTAAAAAAACCTGGATGAAATCACCAGAATCAATGAAGAATTAAATAAAGTTGATTTTAAAAATGACAAAGCGTACATCGAACAAAATACGAAGAAAATAACAGAGCGCCTCAAGAAACAAGAGGACACAATCAAAACGAGAAAAGCATATAAATTTGCTCGTGATGAACAAGATTACGCTTTAGGTTAAGTCTACACATTTGCCAGGAAATACAATCAGATGCGTAAGCAAAAGAGCACCTTGACAACTAAGCCCAAAACCGTGACGCAACAGGGGAACGCAGAAGTGAACAACTCCAATCGATCAGGGTCTAACACCAGCCTGGTCCCCAGCGAGGATGATTCGGATGACAGCACCCCAAGTGCGCAGAGAGAAGATTTGGGCCAATTAACCTTAGCGGAGGAAATCGAATACGTGAGACTGCAGAGAAAACAGACATTGCGCTCACGCAATCAAAACTCCGTGCAACCCAAAACGGGAACTCAAAACGACGGCAACGCCACAATCTCACCAAAGCCAAAAGGAAGGCAAACCAGGAAAACATTCTGGCAGAACAAGAAGCAGTAGACGAAAACAGCATAATCAATTTAACCAGTACAGAACTCAATCAAGCAGAAAATCAATTGCTTTCCTTAGGTTTGTCATTCTGCCCGGAAAGTAATTTTAACTATTGTAACACCAGAATCGACGTCTTCAAATATATCCGCAAGATTAAGCTCAAGAAATACTATGCCATAAAAAAAGGTACAAATGAGAAAAAAAATCTTGAAACATGTCTTTCATCCAACAAAAGCGGATTACAAGCAAAAGATGTCGGCTTAATGTGAACCATGCACCATCTACATACTGTGGACAATTCAAATGCAAATACCCAACAAATCGCTGACACAGAGGACATTGACATCAACCTCACTAGCAACAGTCCCTTTAGGCCACCATCGAGCTTTAATCCTAGCATGCCCAGGGATGCCATAGATATCTATGCAGACAGACTAACAGAGGAGCTCAAAAAACTTCAGCTCAAGACCATGAAGCAGCGCAAACCATCTACCGCCAATATGAGAGCATATGACAAACTGATGCAAAAATTAAAAAATGATAACAAAATAGTCATAAACCAATCAGATAAAGGCGGTAATATTGTGCTTTGGGCTAAACAGGATTACATTGAGGAAGCCCATCGTCACCTCAATGATGAAGTTGGTTATGCCAAGATAGACTTCAAAACCGCTAAAAAGATCCAAGAAACATATGAAAAAGACTTATATCTATGGAAACGCGAGGGACTGATATCCAAAGATGAAATTAAATTTTTGCACAAAGTTCACCCGGTGTTACCTAACATTTACTTTGTACCTAAAGTACATAGACGCAAACACCAGTGCCAGGTCGACCAATTGTGTCAGCGATTAACAGTATTTTCGAAAATACTTCAAAGTACATAGACTTCTACCTGCAGGAATTTGTGGTCTCATTAGCAGCTTACATCAAAGACACAACAGAGTTTTTATATCTTTTAAATCAATGTACATGGACTGACGATTTATTACTCATGACTATGGATATAGCCACGCTATACACCAGTATAGCACATGCTGATGGAATAAGAGCGGTCAAATACTACCTGGACCAACGCCCCATTGAATTATGTCAACACAACAAAATGCTTATCACTATGATTGATACATGTTTAAATAACAATGTGTTTTCATTCAATAACGTTGTTTATAAGCAATTAAGAGGGGTGGCCATGGGGGCATGCTTTTCCCCCACCTACGCAGTGCTCCACGTGGGATGGTGGGAGGAGCATGTCCTCAAGGTTCAACATGCAGCATATTGGAACAACAATGTCATGAGATATTGGAGATATATAGACAACGTTTTTATAATATGGCGGGGTTCTATACAGGAAGCTAATCATTTTGTGAATGATATTAATAACAACAAACTGAACCTAAAATTCACAGCCAATATCAATTCACATGAGGCAACTTTTCTAGATGTCCAGGTCAATATAGTGCAAAATAAGATAACCACCAGCCTATTTAGGAAAAGCACTTCAGGCAACACCATCTTGCACGCTAGAAGCTTCCACCCACACCACACCATCCCAGCTATCCCTTATGGGGAATTCTTGTGTATACATAGGTCCTGTAGTTCCCATGCAATGAGAGACACACATCAACAGGACTGTAAGAACAGATTACTTGCGAGGGGCTACAATGCCAAGAAATTAGACGTGAGTATGTCTGAAGCTAATCGACTTAATCGATTAGAGCTTTTAAATCCAAACCGGATAAGCAACACTAGATTGCAAGAAGATAAGGAGACTAACACCATCCGCCTCATAACAGGTTACAGTTGTCAAGCTCGTCAGATCACCAAATTGATCAAACAGGAATGGCCCATCATCCTTACGGATCCTGTTCTTAAAACATTATGCCCAAAACACCAACAGTCACATATAGACGAGCGTATGCAATGCGCAACGATCTGGTATGTAGTAGTCCAGAAATGACGAAAATGGACAACTGGTTGTCCCCCCGCAAAGGGTTCTTTCGTTGCAGCAGTTACAGAGCGTGCAAGTTTGGAGTGAATGTCAAATCACATCCAACTCCATTTGACATCACACCATCACGTTAAAAGGACATTACACTTGCTGCACCGAACTAGCTGTTTATGTGTTGACATGCAGCTGTGAACTTACCTATGTAGGTAGTACCAAATTACCTGTTCGCATACGCATCCTACAGCACTTGAGGGCAATAGTCAATGCCGACTCCAGTTACCCTGTAGCTTGACATTTTAAGAGTGTGCATAACCAAAACCCCAACCATCTCAGGTATTTTGTTATTGATGCTATCAACCCAAGTAAAAGGGGAGGCGATAATGAGAAACGTCTCAGACAGCTCGAATCAAAATACATTGTACTTCTTAACAGCAAAAGTCCGGGAGGTTTAAACATGGGGGAAGATCTCCATAACTTTCTATAGTAGTTTTATGGAACTATGGATAACCCTCGATTCATCAGACCCATGGGCTAAACACTCTATATACATGATCGGTCCATAAGAATGGAATAGGATGCAGGGCCCCTGATTCACTCCGATGTATACAACATAACTTCAAAGTTGGTATTAACATCTGACAACACATATATTTAATGAACTATGGAAAGGCAGAATGGAGGAGACATACATAAGACTTTTAACATTTACGTTTTTTATTATTTTGTGCACACCACATTCACGCAAATCAGTAACTTTGCACTTATTTACAGGATACTCACCTATTTTTTTAGTGGGCTCCTGTTTTAGCACCCGATCACTTTAGAAGCACTGCTAAGAAGGAACAAACACACACACACCCATTACATTTATACTAGCGCCCACATAAACATATTATGGACGTCCATCGGCACACTATAGGTTGAAAACATTTGATTACAATTTGACAAACATACGGAGACTTTGAGTATTTGTACAAATAATAAACAAAATATAATATTTGATGATGCTGAACAATCAATTACCTATATACCGAGGTATATCTTTATTGTTATTCGAGATGTGAACACAACAGATTTATTGTGTATAACACTCAATACACAGGACCAAAGTGCAGAATTTTTGATGTAAAGGGCGAGCACATAATTTATGTTGACTGATATACTTTTTTTAATTCTAGAAGCATTTCATGTATACCGATTGAAATCCTTGTAATAGAGATAGCAATGTATAGTGTTAAAATGGCGCCCACAAAAATGTTACAACACAATCTGTATGAGCCAATTGGTCCGTTGTTGATGTTTACTATTTTGAAATGAAGTGGTGCGCTTTTTGGTGTGTGGAAGCCCTTGTTAAATAGCAGTAACTCTAAGCACTCCCCATCAATGAGCAAGGACGTGAAGTCCGAAACGCATCTGATGGCTTGCACTGCATTTGAATAAAACTTCACGAAAATATCCAAGACTGATTCGGGCTTTTTATTGGAGTCTACGCACCTGTCAGTGCAAGAAAGCACACTTCTCGGCAAGTTGGATTTGTATATATATATATATATATATATATATATATATATATATATATATATATATATATATATATATATATATATATATATATATATATATATATATATATATAACCTAATCGCCAGTAGGTAATTATAGTTAGGACCAAGTTTCCATAGGAAGAGCATTTATTGTTTTGCTTATAACTTTGGCGTCATTTGATGAATCTTCATGAAAGTTTTCAAACTAATTCCTTGTTCATATCAGCTCCTATGTTAAAAGTTTG
>NW_028249672.1:0-60239 GCF_964263255.1 Lissotriton vulgaris | reverse complement strand
GCATCTTGCACAGTGCGAGCTGTAGTTTTCTGCTGCTCGAGTAGATTATTACTCGAGCTGCAGTTTTTTCAACGCGAACTGGTAGTTTCTCATTGAGAGCGGTCGCGAGCATGCGCAACCACTCACAATGAGAAACCTTACCTCCCCGCGTTGAGAATCTCGCCGGGATGTCATTTTGCTTGTTCGCGGTCGCGAACATGACGTTCAGGACCGCGAACAAGCAAAAAATGAGCGCTGCACTACGCTACGCTGCACTACACGTGTTCGCACTGTGCTACCTGCAGCTCGTGTAGTGCGAAGTTGAGCAAACTTCGCAAACTCCGTGAGCGTAGCGTAGTGCTTCGCCCAGGCCTAGTGCTGAGGTAAAGCCCACAAAGGTAGCCAACCCCAACTAGGAACAGCCCTTGGCAACAGGGCTTGGCCAACCAACTCAGAGCCAGCACTGTTGCTTACTACTGAAGTGGAAGGGACTGGGCTAAATGTGTCATTTTTGCATGTTCAGTAGCAATTAAAACGGAGAACCATGAACTCTGCTCTCAGACCAAGATATGACAAGAAAGAACCCTCTTGTCTTCAAGAGTCACTACAGAAGAGACTCACTCACATGAAGGATTTCAGATTGCTTTTCAATGTGCAATTGCAAAGAAAACACACTGCCCATCAGCCTGGAAAAAAGGCAGGAACACCGCTGCACATTACTAACTGAAAGGGGCGGGCCAAATGGGTGCAGCCTGTTGTTGATTTGTTATCATTAAATATTCAGCAGCAATTAAAAGGGAGAAACGCAGACAGTTTTTTTAAAGGGAAGGATCAATATCACACTCCACTGTTTGTTCGGCTAAAGTATTCACGCCTGTAAGGTAAGACTTAGGGAAATCCAGGAGTACGCCTGGATATCCCTATTTCCTTGCTGTACATGGCATCTTCCTGAGCACGCAAAACAAACAAAGACTGTTTGAGAGCGAAGCACTTTTCACTAGCTCCCGTTGGATGCTTTTTTAGAAACACAATTCCTTCCTATATGTTTCCATTTTTTACAAATTGTACATATATCAAAACAAATTGTCCATATGTCACGTAATTCTTGTCAAGAAACCAAAACGACTCTGATGCTCGTCAATGTCATATACTTTAATGACTGTTTTCTTGCTTTAGATTTCTTCTTTTAGTACATTACATCATGTACAGTGATTCCTCTTAACATCATTATGGCAGTTCATCCCAATGCATTTCGGTATTATATACCTTCGTCAGGGGAATACTGAAAATTGACATAAAACTATAATCAAAACTCTACTTGGGGATTTAAGGACCCCACCTCGTGTACATGCAAACACTCGTATAGTTTTTATGTGAGGGATGCCATCTCTGTGCACATGCTGCTGTCTATGTTTTTCCGTGATCTTAAAACTATGTAACCTCCAACATACCATTGTACCCTGTGCTACATCACGACCACATGCTGGTCAAATAACATGTTAATCGTACCTGCTCTGATGCTCCAGTATCTAACCGATGTGTGTACTAGTTGATGAGAACTAACGAAAAAACTGTAAAAAAAAGGATAGTGTCACTGTGTTTTCACCTATTTTCAAAGACCTCAACTGTGCCAAAATGTATAAAGCAGCGTACCTTGACGGCTTGCCAACGTTGCCACTGCCCAGTATTCTCACAGTCACCGCGAGTCAGGCTGCCTCGTAAAATCAATACTGCCGCTAGACGGACTATTCTGCCAATAGACGAATACTGTGTTACTAACGCGCCCAGCTGCACGAAAACGTGCTGCGTGTTTGTATGATCTGAAACGCTACCGCTGTTTCGTACCTGGCTTGTCGGCTCTGGCTAACTCCTAATTCTGTCGTGTGGCGTGGAAACTCTCTTCCGTGTTCTGCCCGTTGTGAAACTGAACCGAACTAAACATAAATGACGGCGCTAAACATAGATGACGGACTAGTGTAGTGTTCTGGTAACGGGCGCCATCTTAAAGTGGATACAAATGCCAATACTCCAAATGAAATCATTAATAAACTATCGGTGGTGACTAGACATGCTATTAGGTAATGATAGAAAGGTTTTTGTACGAAAAAGCAGCAGCGGACCTTAAAATGCCGCACCTAAACTCCAGTGCCAATAGGTTTGTGTTCAAATCAGTTTGATATTGTGCTGCCAACCCCGACACCAGCTGCTGTTTGGCGTCGCTGTGCTCTCCAGATCAGTTAAACAGTTTAGATACTCAAGGGGGCGCACCAAAATGAGAGTCAGCTGATCTCACTGCTTATTTTATTGATATGCCTTTTGTTGCCGAACAAAGATAAATAAAGAACATTTTTCTACTTATTCTACTTGGACTCTCATTTTGGTGCACCCCCTTGAGTATCTAAAATGATAGAAAGGTTTGTACATTCATTTATAATAGACAGCGGTATAACATTATTCAGTAGAGGCGATCTTTACATGCCACATTAACAAAGATGATACCTTGTCAACATTAGAAACATTGATCAGGATATGAAAAAAACAACAACAATAGTAATTCAGTACATACTTATTTACAAAAAACACATATATTCAATTTTATCGTTGAGCCCACGCGGTTCAAGCGAATTCAAGTGGCAGATCCAATATGTTTCCCTTTGGGACAGGTGTCGATTGGTGTCAGCATGTGACTTCGTGTCTATACTCTCTAACACAGTGTATCGTAACTGAGGTATGGTATGTTGTCGCTCTTTCCAATGTGTGGCCAGGTTAGATTTGGGGTTACAAGTTCTTATCAAACTTTTGTGCTCTGTAATTCACACCTTCACCTTACGTGTTGTTTTCCCTACATATACTAACCCGCAGGGACATTTGATGGCGTACACTACCATTTCAGTGTTACAATCAGACGTATGTCTGAGAAGAATCTGTTTGCCTGTGTGGGGGTGTTGAAAAACGTTCCCTACCATCACATTACCACAATGTCCACAATTGTGACATTTCACCATGCCTCTATGTTGACCTACTTTGGTCTGTGTCTGAGTTTGTTTCAATATTTCCTTTAAATTTTGGATCTCGTGTGTGCAAACAGAGGTTTGTCTGCAAACACTGCCTTAAAATCCGATTCTTGTTCAATTACTTCCCATCTTTTTAATATGCTTTTCTTGATTAGTCTACTGGCTGTAGAGTGTTTGATAACAAACACCTCCCTTTGAAGTGTGGGTCTGGTGGTTTTTACTAGAAGTGTCTCTGACCATGTCATGAATGATGTAATATGTGACATCATCAGCAGTGGATTGCGGGTGCGCGATATATAGTTATTGCAACTAACTATATATGCGAATTTCAATGGTTTTGTGCGAGTAAATTAAGGTTTTGTAAATGCTAATCCCTAACTATATATGGTCTATAACCTATGGTTTTTTCAGTGAATTTTCAAGGTTTTGTAAATGCTAATTCCTAACTATATATAGTCTATAACCTATGGTTTTTTCAGTGAATTTCAATGTTTTTTTAATAGCAAATATCAAAAGCTGTAAAATGTCAAGTACGTGGTAGGTAAAAACATTTTCGTATGTATGCACGCTGATGTGCTTTGAACGCAGCCCCCCCCATTCCTCTTTTCTTTTAGGAGTATTCTCTCTTTGCAGATAGTGAAGGGTAGGTAACATAAGCCTTTGCCCCCGTTGTAACCTGTCGTGCCTGCTTCCCTCTCCATTTGATTGATTGTTATCCAAGCATTTACTGTTTTAGAATTGGTTCTCTTTGGTTCATTCTCTATTTACAAACAAGCACAGAGACGCAATACTCTGTTTAGTCTTTGCAGATAGTGAAAAATCGTCGAGCAAAATCAGTAGGCCACTAATGGGATCTCTTTTTTACCTCGCTAAAATAGAAACATTAGGAACAACCCCTCATGAGAAATACGAAACTAGTGAGATGAACTGAGCTCGACACCATGATGGCAGCAAGACAGCTCGGCTCCGCCGCCCACCCCGCCCAAAATAACGACAAACCCTATGCAAATATTATAAATATATACAACACACCAGCAAAGTAACAGGGTAAAACGTTTTATTGAATAACTATTTACATGGCAGCCTGCTGCAACACCCATCACTGTTCCTGTCGAGGTAGCATAGCTGGCGGCCTAGGAGTGGAGGACCGTTGTGCAAATTGCCCGGGGACGACACCATGCGCCAAGACTCGTCCCCAGTACATGCAGAGCTGATATCCGACAAGTTGTGTGTGAGGATGCCTTGCTGATGCCGCCACCCCCACCACCACCTTTTTGTTGCCTGATCCGGCTAGCTCAATCGATCGAGCATGAGACTCATGCACTCTGATCTCCTTGGCCTCAGTCAAGCATCAATAGTAACATTTTCATACGTGAGTGTAGGTTCATGGTTTTCCATCCACAGACTAAAAGCCTGGAGTGGGAGTGAAAGAACCATAATTAGGTAACAAGGAAGGCAGACGCTGTGGGAAGGACTCTGGATATGGTATGTTCCTTGGTCCCTGAGTTACTTCGATGTCACTGCCTTGCACAAATGGCATAAGTCCTGGATGTTGGGTGCCATAGTTGAGGGTTCCGAGCAGCGCTTGTAACACTGTCTGAAGTTTGTTTGCACCTGCTGCAGCTTCACTATTCTCAAAGTAAGTGGGGGCTGTTTGTGGACCTGACTGCATTGGAAAACAATGTGATGCGGTGCCTCCCTGAACCACTTGACGGAGGCCCCCGAGATAATTGCGCCTGCTCCACACCTTGTCCCACGATCCGTTTGACCTGAAGACATGTCCTGCGGTGCCCTGGTTCGACCATCACATATACCTGCGCCAGGAGACGGCGTGGGGTGCAGTAGAAGGGAGAGGCGGCGCGAACGAGCCTCCCCCACCTCCCCAGGTGGAGGTTTCTCAGCTACACCCCAGCGCTTCCCTCGACCAGCTGACTTGCGCCCGCTCTTGCAACACAGTGCCTCGCTCGGCCAGCTGAGTTCCGCCCGCTCTTGCGGCACAGTGCCTCACCCTCCATCCAGCTGAGTTTCTCCCGCTCTTGCGGCTACAGCGTCTCACCCACCATCCAGCTGAATTGCGCTTACTCTTGCGGTGCAGCGAAAGGCGGCTGCAACAAGACTCTCAAAATGGCGGCCGGCTCTTCGGATTTAGGCCTGGTCCACTAAAATGGCCCTGGGACACCTTGGAACTCGGACGCTTGACTGCTAGGGCATGGACCCCATTCCCAAAAGCGTCCCCTCAGCCTTGAAGATTTTACAAAAGTCACCGGGGCCCCCGACTCCCGCAGACTTCCGGTGGCGAGCGACTGCCATGATTGCTCGCGGAATGGCCACGACGTAGCCACGGGGTGCTCTCATGCTGACGCCAGCTTCAATCTGAAACATCCAGAAACACTGTAGACTACCAATTCGATCAGTTCCGGTGGAGCCCCAAAGTGACCCGGTAGAGAAGAACTTGCCCTCCCCTCTTTGACTGATTGTTCTTGTTGCCTGTCCCTTCTCTTGTCATTTAACAGAACTTTTTGGACTGCTGAAAGGGGTTGTATTCCGACCGCTGGTTGGTGGAGACATTTTGACTATATTCTGGACGTGCGCTGTCGCGTAATGCGTCATATGACGCGCCGCGTTAGCGCACCCGGAAGTGCTCCGGTGCGCAAGGCGCAGCTTCCCGGAAACGATTCAGAGCGCGGCGCGCAGCGCGTAACGTAAGCATAACAGGTCATGTGACTTGTTAATAAAACTTTTCATTGGTTCATTTTACTTTTGTTATTCTAATGATGAAAGGCTTGGTCATATGACCTAAAAATAAAGCTTTTCATTGCTTTCGAACATTTTTTTTTCCCAAATGATGAAAGCCCCACCTTTTTTTTTCTCACTCTGACTTGTAAAGCAAAGGACACAGATGCATTTACAGTTTATCACTAACAATGTTCCAGGCTAATGTATTTTCCCGGGAAATTTACAACTGTCCTGCAAGTAAAATATTCCTTTTTCGAGAAAAAGGGCGTTTCTTCGTCCCATGAGGGAGCCGTTGAGCAAAAGAGGCTCGGCCTGCTGTCTTAGTCGCTGATAGGCATGAATATCAGATTTTTATCGATCACTTTATGTTGCAGGAGTAGAAAACACAACAGCCCTTGACCATTTATCTTTACTGCGTTCCTGCGTATTATACCTTTTAACAGTCATGTAATTGGACTGCTTTATTTCACTTGCCTTTTACTGATTCGAAAACAGTGGCTATTATTCAAAACTTTACCAATGTAGGTACTACTACCATGTTTTTTTTAAAAAACCTTTATTGTAAAAATGTCAGTATACAAATACGGGCCTATAACCACGTGGGCCGGCCACAGAGCAAACTGGAATCGTACATGATGAGGGAACATTTACACTGTAGAAGAACGTAACGGACGACCCATTAGATTCCAAGAATTAAGGTGTCTAACATTTGCGGAATCGGTGGACGTACATTTTATAATTAAAGTACGACAGGGCCAGTTACAATAAAATTATCTAGATATACATTTGCGGGCAAGTACCATGGGTGACGTTAATTCGAACTTTCAATAGTACAGTAATCAATAACACATCAGAACTTAATATCAATAGGGATGTCAAAATGTTCAATCAATTCTCGTCCCCGCCCGCCATGTGCTTCAAAACTGCATACGTATCTCGTGATATCAACGTTGGGCAACCAGTACACAACAAGGAGTTACGAGTCCCATTTATACCGGCGCCATTTTGGGCGAGGCCGGGCAGGTCCAAGATATAGTCAAAATGTCTCCACCAACCAGCGGTCGGACCAGAACCATTTTCGGCAGTCCAAAAATGTTCCGTTAAATGACAACAGAAGAAATAGGCAACAAGAACAATCAGTCAAAAGAGGAGACGCTTTCGTGAATGGGGCCCATGCCCTAGCAGGCAAGCGTCCGAGTTCCAAGGTGTCCCAGAGCCATTTTAGTGGACCAGGCCCAAATCCAAAGAGCTGGCCGCCATTTTGAGAGTCTTGTTGCAGCCGGCTATCGCTGCACCACAAGAATAGCCGCAATTCAGGTAGATGGCGGGTGAGTCACTGTACCGCAAAAGCGGGCGGAACTCAGCTGAAAGGCGAGTGAAACGCTAAGAGGCACCCCACTGCAGATGAGGTGCCTCCACCTGGGGAGGAGGGAGAGGCCCGTTTGCGCTGCCTAACACCCCCCCCCCCCCCCCGGGCACCCCACACCGTCTTTCGGCGCAGCATTGTAGGATGGCCACACCAGTGAAACTTGCTGGACACCACCTCGGTGCCATCCGGATCTCGGTGCGTTCGAGTCACTGTACCGCAAGAGCGGGAGAAACTCAGCTGGACACGCCGTCTTTCGGCGCAGCATTGTAGGATGGCCACACCAGTGCGGCAACTTGCTGGACACCACCTCGGTGCCATCCGGGTCTCGGCGCGTTGTGCTGCCTTCGGCGTACTGTAGCAGCAAGAGTGACCGCAACTCAGCTGGACACGCCGTCTTTCGGCGCAGCATTGTAGGATGGCCACACCAGTGCGGCAACTTGCTGGACACCACCTCGGTGCAATCGGATCTCGGCGCGTTGTGCTGCTTTCGGCCTATTCGCACATCGGTCCGCTACTGACGCCGCCTCACAGCCCAACTCCACATAACAGGTCATGTGACTTGTTTATAAAACTTTTCATTGGTTCATTTTACTTTTGGTTTCCTAATGATGAAATGCTTGATCATATGACCTAAAAATAACACTTTTCATTGGATTAAAACATTTTTTTTTCCCAAACGATGAAAGCCCCACCTTTTTTTTTCTCACTCTGCAATCCAAAAAGGTTCCGTTAGATGACAACAGAGGGGACAGGCAACAAGAACCATCACTCAAAAAAGGGGAGGGCAAGTTCTTCCCTACCGGGTCACGTTGGGGCTCCACCGGAACTCATCGAATTGATAGTCTACAGTGTTTCTGGATGTTTCAGACTGAAGCTGGCGTCAGCATGAGAGCACCACCATCTCGTAGCTCCGTCGTGGCCATTCTGCAAGCAATCATGGCAGCCGCTCCCCACCGGAAGCCTGCGGGAGTCGGGGGCCCCCAAGACTTTTGTAGAATCTTCAAGGCTGAGGGGACGCTTTCGAGTATGGGGCCCAAGCCCTAGCAGACAAGCGTCCGAGTTCCAAGGTGTCCCAGGGCCATTTTAGTGGACCAGGCCCTAATCCGAAGAGCCGGCCGCCATTTTGAGAGTCTTGTGGCAACTAGATGGTGAGCAAGACGCTGTAGCCGCAAGAGTGAGCGGTAAACAGCTGAATGGCGGATGAGGCACAGTGCAGCAAAAGCGGGCGGAAAACCGCTGAATGGCAAGTGAAACGCTAAAGGGGCGCCCCACTACAACAGACGAGCCTCCACCTGGGGAGGCCCGTTCACGCCGTCTCCCCCCCCCCCCCCCCCCGGGGCGCCCCACGTCGTTTTTCGGAGCAGCATTGTAGGATGCCAAAACCAGTGCGGCAAGTAAAGAACATCACCTGGGTGCCGTCCAGATCTCAGCGCGTTCTGCTGCCTTGGGACTATTCGCACAACAGACCGCTACTGACGAGGCACAGTGCAGCAAAAGCGGGCGGAAAACCGCTGAATGGCAAGTGAAACGCTAAAGGGGCGCCCCACTACAGCAGACGAGCCTCCACCTGGGGAGGCCCGTTCACGCCGCCTACCCCCCCCCCCCCCGGGGCGCCCCACGCCGTTTTTCGGAGCAGCATTGTAGGATACCAAAACCAGGGTGCCGTCCAGAACTCAGCACGTTGTGCTGCCTTCGGACTATTCGCACAACAGACCGCTACTCACCATTGTGTTTACTGTTTTTGTTGCGTTGTATATATTTGTAAGTTATTAAAGTGTTATAATCCTACTACTTTGTTGGAGTGCTATATATTTTTAATGTGACACATAATTGTGAAGACTTTGATGTACAAAAAGGCATCCCTGGAATCTTCCGCTTCAGGCTCGGTCCCACACACCCTCACAGTGAGAATCACCTCCCCAATCACAATACAGGATCGTTATCAGATAGTAGGAATGCGTGTGGTGTGACGGATCTCATCAGGTGGGTGTAAAGTAACTCAGCCCGAACATCAACTGACATTCAACACACCATTCGAACATTCATGCAATCAACATTCATACACACGCGCACAGGCTGAGAAGCACTCTACAGTGGGGGCCTTGATCTACTGTAACTCCTTTGAAGAGGGGTGATTCTTTACAGTTGAGGCCATAAACTACATCCGCAGGGCTAGGTGATAGCCTGGGACTGGCCTGGACAAACAGACACAGAGGAAGAGGAGTGTCAGAGGGTGCGTTAGTGAATAGGGTGAAAGGGAGGTGTCGGGCGGGCACAGGGTGTGATTCTAAGGGAAGAGCAGCGCAGATGGGGGGAGGTTTATGGCCCATGCATAAGACAGGGAGCGGGGGTGACCAGTGCATGGGGGAGATGCTTGCGAGGGTGGGGAGCCATGCTGAGGATCGGCGGCGTGCAGAGAGTGGGTCTGCTCAAGGCATCTGAAATGGCTGCCGTGCACGACAAAAGTGTGGCATTGGAAAAAAAGCAAGATGGCGCAGACAATGTTTATCAATACGAATTAATTTATAACAATTATTTTTAACAATATATTTACTCGCAGTGTCAAAATGGCGGTCAACACTTCCTGATTTCCTTCGAATCGAACGTTAACAGACGTCACGCAGCAACAAAAAAAAAAAACGCTCACGCGCAGCCGCTGGAAGACAAGTATCAACATATATGAGCATCCTCAGCCACCCTCAGAAAACATAGGGGGTCAGGATACGTCTCCCGTACCCCCTTATACCCATTTCTCACATTGTTTTCCTCCATCTTGTAAGTTAATTAAATCGAAACACAAAATGGCGAATTCCCGTTTCGCGTCCCGGTTCACTACCAGGTTCGCGAACCGGAACGCGCTTCTACCGCAAAAAATCAATATTTTTTTATTTGCCCCACGGGACCCTTTAATAACCCCAACATCATTCCTAGGGGGTCAAGAAGGGTCTACCTTGCCCCCTTTCATTAAATTCCCCCTTCGTTTTTCTCCTCCTCTCAGGGCCGGTCCTAGCCATGGGCGGTATGGGCAGCTGCCCAGGGCCTCGCGCTCAGGGGGGCCCCGGTGCCCCACAGCCTGCCCCGCAGTTGCGGGAATAATAAAATGATTGATGATGATGGCCTGATTGGCCTGGGGAAATGCGCTGCACACGCACTGCTTCCGTAACTTCCGTCTAATATATCGAGACAGGGCCTCACGCTCAGGGGGGCCCCTGCAGTTGCGGGAATAATAAAATGATCGATGATGGCCTGATTGGCCTGGGGAAAAGCGCTGCGCTGCGCTGTGCACTGCTGCTTCCGTCCAATATATCGAGAGTGTGCAGAATGTGTGTGTGTGTTTCTCAGGGGGGCCCCGGCCACATGATGGGTGTCTGAGTCTCTGAGGGCACCAGTCTATGTATTACGAAGAAGACGATGGTGCTGTGACTGTTCTTTTGTTGATGGTGAAACATGTTCAATGACAATAAATATCTTATTTGAAGTACAAGTACAACTTTTCTCAAACTCATAGGCAGCCCGTTTTGAGTACGTCACCGGGGCCTCCTGGCCAATCACTGTAGCCCCTCCGCCTGCGAACAGCGCGGGGACGGAGTACTATACAAATAAATCCATTAATCCAAATAATAGGGTAATCGCATCTGACTGTTTTGGTATCGCCTCAGCCACGCCGCCGGAACACCCAGAAATGAAGCAGTGCTCCACCCGACCTACCTCCTCCACCTTTATAGCTTTCTTGTATCTCACTTTTTTGTGGAGAATCTTTTCTGAAGAGTAATGCCAGACGCAACTTCATTAAATTAATTCGGACACTGGCCCCACCACCCACAGACTCGCTCTCAAAACCCCCTCATGGGCCCCCACCACCCCCAGACTGACTCCTAATAACACCTCACGAGGCCCCACAGCCCTAGGACTGACTCTCAAAGCCCTCTCACGACGCCCCACTGCCCTCAGACTGACTCTCAGAGCACCCCCAGGGTCATGGGCCCCACCACCCACAGACTGCCTTTCACACCCCTCATGGGCCCCCAAAACCCTCAGAATAGTCCTCAAAGACCCCTGATAGCCCCCACCACCCACAGACTGGCTCTCAAAGCCCCCTCATGCCTCCACCCTCAGACCCCCCATGCACCCCCACCCTCAGACTGGCTCTCAAAGTCACTAAAGGGCCCCCCACCCGCAGGCAGGGTCCCAAGGCCCCCTGATGGGCCCCACCCGCAGACTGGCCCCATGACCTCTGACAGGGACCCTCAGGGGAGTGAGTTTGTATATACAGGAGTGACCGGAAGAAGGAGAGGGGTCCCGGTGGAAAGCTATGGTTGTGTCCGGGGTGGGTCGAAAGAAAACGAAAAATAAACAATAAAGCGAGAAAGAGATCGACAGGGCATTCAACAACAAAGAAAGAACAGGACGAACGGGGGAGATGGGAAATAGAAACAAAACATAAGAACAAATGTAGTTGGGAGAGAGTGACAACAGTGTTGACTGACTCAGACTGTCTCTACGAACGAAGAACGTTAAGGTAAGAGAGCTGCTTCAGTCATTTAAAAACAATTATTTATTTGAATATGAAATCTGTAATTGCTGCGGGAAAGCCGGCCAGAATGCAGGGGAGACAGGAAGTAGAGTGAAGAGATTAGGGAACCATTGAAGACAGGTCGTGGTCTGTGGGTGACGTGTCGATAATTAAATAAAAGAGCTTGCCTTCCACCAATATGAGCTTGAAATCCAGGATCGGTCGCAGGTCGCCAGTAGCGTTGGGAAGTTGTGAAGGCTGCAAATATGTATATCTACAATTACCTTCTCCACGTATAGCAATTATAGTTTTAAATTAGCTAGTATATACATTTATGCAACTGCAAATACTGCTGACAACATTTGTCTCAGAACTCAAGCCAATTTAACAAGCATCACAATATAGGTTAATGTAATTTGTCCTAGTTTTGGATATGGAATAAGTATTTGTAAATATATCTGTCTGCAACCTTTAAAAAGTCTGCACATATCTTTGGACAAAACACATGTTTGCATTGGCTTCACTATTGGGACTACGAAAAAGGCTGTAATGAAGCATTTTACAGTGTGAAAGAAGATTAAAGACATTTTAGATGTTTAATCCAGAAAACGGTTTGTGGACTGTCGCTAATGCTTGGTGGACCGCTACTAATTTGGATGTGTGGTTGGTAACTTCTTGTCTTCTATTGTGTTTGGGAGATATGGATCTTTGGCTGGTAAATTGAATTTTCACTGCTAAGAAAACGATGAGATGTCATGCAGTTAAAATGTCGTCTAAAGATCGATCGATGCTGATCAAGCTGTCCAACTAATCATTCAAGGAGACAGCAAGTGTTACACTCATGGATATTTGCTCACCTGTTTTCCATTCCCTCTACTTTTGACGATGTTACTGATATACACATTAGTTTGCTTCACTGATGCCAAATAACTAAGATCAAAAGTCCTGCAAAGTCACTTTCTGTGATGTCACTTGGAGGGGCCTCACATCTTCCCTTTCGCCCGGGGCCTCAGAAGGACTAGGACCGGCACTGCCTCCTCTTGTCTCTCGATCCTACCGAGAGACAAGATGGCGGCGAATCCGGACTGTTTAGAATGTTGACAGACACCGGAGAGCCAATCAGCTTCGCTACGCAAAGTTCCGTTACGCGAAAAGTTTGCGAACCGGAGCGCTATCCGGGACGCTGTCACAGATATATCTGTTTTTTAAAACGTTAATTTCTCAAAATCCACTGGAGCACATATATTGAGACCCAGCAAAGGCACATCGGGCTAACAGTCCCTACAATTTTGCCAAGTTTCGTGCAAATCCATTCAGCCGTTCGAGCTAAAAGTGAGGCCAAACGCCCTATGGAAAACTCAATGTTAAAAACGAGTTTTGGGACCCCCCTTTTTTCTCGGCCCCCCCTTGACGAAACCCCCCCAAATTTTCAGGGGCTGCTCAGAAACAAAATGTGCAATTTTCCTGAACATTTCAGCCGATTCCGTCCACAAACGCCAAAGTTATTAGACATAGAATTTTCAAAAGTCCCATAGAGAAAAAATCCTAACTATATATACCTACTGGCGACCGCCAGTAGGTAATATATATATATATATATATATATGCAACACTCCCCTTACGCAAGAAAAGAGACGTATCCCAGAAGAGAGACTTTCAGGAGCACTTTAATACACAACAGACTCGGGCGGATGCATTTCGGCAATTTCTGCCTTCCTCAGCGCCCCTCTCCAACTGCTCCTTGTGCTGCGAGGCATCGTCCAATCACGCTGTTGTAGATAGTCACCTAGCTCCTCCCACTAGGTATGGATCAGCTCTCAGGTGTAGTCCCGTGTAGTGGAACTACATCTCCCACAAAGCCAGTGTAATGCCTCGTGGGGACGTGAAAGTGCTGTGGGATGTATGCTTTGGAGCGGGATTCCGTGATGGGCGCAGCCTTCTGAGTTCATTGGTAGGTGAGGCCACAGTGCAGTTCAGTGCCCCCTCGAGTCCCCCTTCCTGACTGCCGCAACCTCTCCACCTGGTTTCCTTCGCGGGGGTTGGCACAGGAATCCCGGTCACCCATGAAAGGATAAAATACCCTCTGACCGCGTTGTGTCACCAAGCGTCCTGGTGGGTGCTGCACTCCATTGCTCACGCAATGCAACAGAAAATGCTCCAACGAGCTGGCCAGTAAGTCCAAACCACTTCAGCAGCGGGGGATCACGTACCTGCGCTCTGACTTAGCGCACAATGTCTGCAACACTTCCCTTCCACAAGAAAAGAGACGTATCCCAGAAGAGAGACTTTCAGGAGCACTTTAATACACAACAGACTCGGGCGGATGCATTTCGGCAATTTCTGCCTTCCTCAGCGCCCCTCTTCAACTGCTCCTTGTGCTGCGAGGCATCGTCCAATCACGCTGTTGTAGATAGTCACCTAGCTCCTCCCACTAGGTATGGATCAGCTCTCAGGTGTAGTCCCGTCTAGTGGAACTACATCTCCCACAAAGCCAGTGTAATGCCTCGTGGGGACGTGAAAGTGCTGTGGGATGTATGCTTTGGAGCCGGATTCCGTGATGGGCGCAGCCTTCAGAGTTCATTGGTAGGTGAGGCCACAGTGCAGCTCAGTGCCCCCTCGAGTCCCCCTTCCTGACCGCCGCAACCTCTCCGCCTGGTTTCCTTCGCGGGGGTTGGCACAGGAATCCCGGGGACCCATGAGAGGATAAAATACCCTCTGACCGCGTTGTGTCACCAAGCGTCCTGGTGGGTGCTGGACTCCATTGCTCACGCAATGCAACAGAAAATGTTCCAACGAGCTGGCCAGTAAGTCCAAACCACTTCAGCAGCAGGGGATCACGTACCTGCGCTCTGGCTTAGCGCACAATGTATGCAACACTCCCCTTCCACAAGAAAAGAGACGTATCCCAGAAGAGAGACTTTCAGGAGCACTTTAATACACAACAGACTCGGGCGGATGCATTTCGGCAATTTCTGCCTTCCTCAGCGCCCCTCTCCAACTGCTCCTTGTGCTGCGAGGCATCGTCCAATCACGCTGTTGTAGATAGTCACCTAGCTCCTCCCACTAGGTATGGATCAGCTCTCAGGTGTAGTCCCGTGTAGTGGAACTACATCTCCCACAAAGCCAGTGTAATGCCTCGTGGGGACGTGAAAGTGCTGTGGGATGTATGCTTTGGAGCCGGATTCCGTGATGGGCGCAGCCTTCAGAGTTCATTGGTAGGTGAGGCCACAGTGCAGTTCAGTGCCCCCTCATGTCCCCCTTCCTGACCGCCGCAACCTCTCCGCCTGGTTTCCTTCGCGGGGGTTGGCACAGGAATCCCGGTCACCCATGAGAAGATAAAATATCGATCACTTTATGTTGCAGGAGTAGAAAACACAACAGCCCTTGACCATTTATCTTTACTGCTTTCCTGCGTATTATACCTTTTAACCGTCATGTAATTGGACTGCTTTATTTCACTTGCCTTTTACTGATTCGAAAACAGTGGCTATCATTCAAAACTTTTCCAATGTAAGTACTACTACCATGTTTTGTTTTAAAAACCTTTATTGTGAAAATGTCAGTATACAAATACGGGCCTATAACCACGTGGGCCGGCCACGGAGCAAACTGGAATCGTATATGATGAGGGGACATTTACACTGTAGAACAACGTAACGGGCGACCCATTAGGTTGCAAGAACTAAGGTGTCTAACATTTGCGGAATCGGTGGACGTACATTTTATAATTAAAGTACGACAGGGCCAGTTACAATAAAATTATCTAGATATACATTTGCGGGCAAGTACCATGGGTGACGTTAAATCGAACTTTCAATAGTACAGTAATCAATAACACATCAGAACTTAATATCAATAGGGATGTCCAAATGTTCAATCAGTACTCGTCCCCGCCCCCCATGTGCTTCAAAACTGCATACGTATCTCGTTATATCAAGGTTGGGCAACCAGTACACAACAAGGAGTTACGAGTCCCATTTATACCGGCGCCATTTTGGGCGAGGCCGGACAGGTCCAGGATATAGTCAAAATGTCTCCACCAACCAGCGACTATGATGATGTTCATAAGCTCTATTGATTAGAATAACACTCCTCTCTCCACATGAAATTAATTTGCCGCAAGTTAAACATGTCATTTTCATTTGTCCAAAGTTCTTCTGAAGATTTAGAACCGTTTCCCTTGCCTCTGATTCTGTCACTGCCACTTCATTGGTGGATGTACTGGCAGGTCGGGGATTATCCACCAAATCAAACTGCAGATGAGATGCCTTCACCTGGGGAGGCGGAAGAGGTCCGTTTACGCCGCCTCTCCCCCCACCCCCGGCACCCCACGCCGTTTTTCTGCGCAGCATTGTAGGATGGCCACACCAGTGCGGCAACTTGCTGGACACCACCTCGGTGCCATCCGGATCTCTGCGCGTTCGAGTCACTGTACCGCAAGAGCGGGAGAAACTCAGCTGGACACGCCGTCTTTCGGCGCAGCATTGTAGGATGGCCATACCAGTGCGGCAACTTGCTGGACACCACCTCGGTGCCATCCGGATCTCGGCGCGTTGTGCTGCCTTCGGCCTACTGTAGCAGCAAGTGCGGACCCAACTCTGCTGGACGGCGTGTGAAACGCTAAGGGGCGCCGCACTGCAGATGAGGTGCCTCCACCTGGGGAGGCGGAAGAGGGCCATTCGCAACGCCTCCCCCCGGGCACCCCACGCCGTCTTTCGGTGCAGCATTGTAGGATGGCCACACCAGTGCAACTTGCTAGACACCACCTCGGAGCCATCCGGATCTCGGTGCGTTGTGCTGCCTTCGGCCTATTCGCACATCGGTCCGCTACTGACGCCTTCTCATGGGCCAACGGATTTTGTACGCTTTTTATAGCCCAAAGCCGCATAACAGGTCATGTGACTTGTTTATAAAACTTTTCATTGGTTCATTTTACTTTTGGTTTCCTAATGATGGAAGGCTTGATCATATGACCTAAAAATAACACTTTTCATTGGATTAAAACATTTTTTTTTCCCAAACGATGAAAGACCCACCTTTTTTTTTCTCACTCGGCAATCAAAAAAGGTTCCGTTAGATGACAACAGAGAGGACAGGCAACAAGAACCATCACTCAAAAAAGGGGAGGGCAAGTTCTTCCCTACCGGGTCACGTTGGGGCTCCACCGGAACTCATCGAAGTGATAGTCTACAGTGTTTCTGGATGTTTCAGACTGAAGCTGGCGTCAGCATGAGAGCACCACCATCTCGTAGCTCCATCGTGGCCATTCCACAAGCAATCATAGCAGCCGCTCCCCACCGGAAGACTGCGGGAGTCGGGGGCCCCAAGACTTTTGTAGAATCTTCAAGGCTGAGGGGACGCTTTCGAGAATGGGGCCCAAGCCCTAGCAGACAAGCGTCCGAGTTCCAAGGTGTCCCAGGGCCATTTTAGTGGACCAGGTCCAAATCCGAAGAGCCGGCCGCCATTTTAAGAGTCCTGTGGCAGCCGCCTATCGCTGCACCGCAAGAGTGGGCGCAACTCAACTACATGGTGAGCGAGACGCTGTAGCCGCAAGAGCGGGCGGTAAACAGCTGAATGGCGGATGAGGCACAGTGTATCAAAAGCGAGCGGAATGGCAACTGAAACGGTAAAGGGGCGCCCCACTACAACAGACGAGCCTCCACCTGGGGAGGCCCGTTCACGCCGCCTCCCCCCCCCCCCCGGGCGCCCCACGCCATTTTTCGGAGCAGCATTGTAGGATGCCAAAACCAGTGCGGCAACTTACTGGACATCACCTGGGTGCCGTCCAGATCTCAGCTCATTCTGCTGCCATGGGACTATTCGCACAACAGACCGCTACTGACGAGGCACAGTGCAGCAAAAGCGGGCAGAAAACCGCTGAATGGCAAGTGAAACACTAATGGGGCGCCCCACTACAGCAGACGAGCCTCCACCTGGGGAGGCCCGTTCACACCGCCTCTCCCCCCTCCCCCGCCGGGGCGCCCCACACCATTTTTCTGAGCAGCATTGTAGGATACCAAAACCAGTGCGGCACCCAGGTGACATCACCTGGGTGCCGTCCAGAACTCAGCACGTTGTGCATTGTTGCTTCTGTTTAAAAACATTTTTTTTAACGTGTTTACTGTTTTTGTTGCGTTGTATATATTTATAAGTTATTAAAGTGTTATAATCCTACTACTTTGTTGGAGTGCTATATATTTTTAATGTGACACATAATTGTGAAGACTTTGATGTACAAAAAGGCATCCCTGGAATCTTCCGCTTCAGGCTCGGTCCCACACACCCTCACAGTGAGAATCCCCTCCCCAATCACAATACAGGATGGTTATCAGATAGTAGGAACTCGTGTGGTGTGACGGATCTCATCGGGTGGGGGCCTTGATCTACTGTAACTCCTTTGAAGAGGGGTGATTCTTTACAGTTGAGGCCATAAACTACATCCGCAGGGCTAGGTGATAGCCTGGGACCGGCCTGGACAATCAGACACAAAGGAAGAGGAATGTCAGAGGGTGCGGTAGTGAATAGGGTGAAAGGGTGGTGTCGGGCGGGCACAGGGTGTGATTCTCATGAATGTGCAGCGCAGATGGGGGGAGGTTTATGGCCCATGCATAAGACAGAGAGCGGGGGTGACCAGTGCATGGGGGAGATGCTTGCGAGGGTGGGGAGCCATGCTGAGGATCGGCGGCGTGCAGAGAGTGGGTCTGGTCAAGGCATCTAAAATGGCTGCCGTGCACGACAAAACTCTGGCATTGAAAAAAAGCAAGAAAAAAAAAAACGCTCACGCGCAGCCGCTGGAAGACAAGTATCAACATATATGAGCATCCTCAGTCACCCTCAGAAAACATAGGGGGTCAGGATACGTCTCCCGTACCAAAGCCAGCTGTACAGGGTTTTTTTGAGATTTCAGATACTAGGGGCGCTCTGCCTCAAATTCTACGTTACAGTGTGTGGTGTGGATAGGTAGATGAGTAGTGCGTAAAGAGCAGACGGAAAAAAGCCCTTAACCGTCTAATAAAGTCAATGACTAAACAACATATACACAGCTGAGCTCTCGCAACTACAATAGGGTATATTAAACTTGGTACAGTTGATAAAAGCAAATAAACAGACAGAAGCAGATTCTTGGGTGTTTTTCTTGTTATGGTAAGACGATGATTTAATGTGTCCAGACTTGAAGAACAGTCACAGTTAGCCGACACGTGTTTCGTCGTGCTTCAATGAGTCAACACGACTCTTCAGGGCTTGAGGCTCAACTCGGGTTAAGTGGGTTGAGATTAGTCTGGTACTCGTAGTAGCGTTCACTGCGTAGTTATATCTTTCGATATACTAATTGACTGACATGGTTCATCAGGTTAGGTAAGGAGTCAGAAATTACTCCTGCTTCTGTGTATCGCCCAATAGGGTGGGAAAAGATTTCAAAAATTCGAGCTTAATACGGGTATGTATTAGGCTGTACCGGGAGGGGATCCACCTGTAAGACGCTATGGAAACGGGTGCGTATTCACATTCGCGAAGCTCTCAGGAGTGCGGTATCCCTCCTCTGTGGTTTCCCGGTCGCCGTGTTTCGATAGACGGTCCGCCAGTAGGTAATATATATATATATATATATATTCAATGAAAAAACCATAGGTTATAGACCATATATAGTTAGGAATTCGCATTTACAAAACCTTATTTTACTCGCATAAAACCATTGAAATTCCATATATAGTTAGTTGCGCTAACTATATATCGCGCACCCGCAATCCACTGCTGATGATGTCACATATTACATCATTCATGACATGGTCAGTGACATCACTGATGACATCACTGATGACATCTCAAATGACATCACTGATGACAACTCAAATGATATCAATGATGACATCTCAAATGACATCACTGATGACAACTCAAATGACATCACTGATGACATCTCATTTGTCATCACTGATCACATCACTCATGTGATAATACAATGAACCTCTTCAGACTCTAATATAACCTTACATACACTCAGTATAAACAGACACTCACAGACTGTCACTCATCCATGGACTTACTCACACACCTAGTCAGTCATGCAAAGAATCAATCACACCTCCATTTCCTCAACTATACAGTTATACACATCTTACTTATTCAAACATATAATAACACATATTTACTCTCTTATATAATCCCTGATACAAGCTCACAGTGATCGATACAGCCACTCACACATTCACTGGCTCTTATGTTCAGTTATTTATATATCTCAACTCTCACATGTATTGTGTTTTACATACGTACTTACTTGCACATGTAGCAATGAGAAATCCATTCACTCACCAACACACCCATGCACAGTCAACCGCTCATATAGCTGTTTCCACATGCACTCTTGAACTCATACTCCTAGTGAATCAACTGCTTACACATCTATGCACAGAGTCACGCACCTCCCAGCCACCCACACACACACTCAGCCTCCCATTCAAATATTTGGGCAACCAATCAATAACCCATATGGCTACTCTTATAGCTACTGATCAACACAAGCAGCAGTTTACACAACAACAAACATACTGATGCACGAATTAAGACAGTTTAGTCACTAACCCATGCACTCAGTGAGACACATTTAATCACTCACTCATACAGTCAGTCATGCACCTACTAAATTCTTCATCCAGACACTTATACATCCACTCATTCTTCAATATGTGAAACATATTTTAACTTTACAGAAACATACAGTCACTGGATGTTGTAATCAGTGATGTCATCAGTGATGTCACTGACCATGTCATGAATGATGTAATATGTGACATCATCAGCAGTGGATTGCGGGTGCGCGATATATAGTTAGCGCAACTAACTATATATGGAATTTCAATGGTTTTATGCGAGTAAAATAAGGTTTTGTAAATGCGAATTCCTAACTATATATGGTCTATAACCTATGGTTTTTTCATTGAATTTCAATGGTTTTTTAAATGCAAATTTCTAACTATATATGGTCTATAACCTATGGTTTTTTCAGTGAATTTCATTGGTTTTTTAAAAGCTAACATCTGTAGCTGTAAAATGTATTATTCTTTAAATCCCAAAATATATTTAGATGTTTATTGATAATTTTTTTTTTAATATTTTTTTTCTTCGCTTCTAGTTCGCGAACCGGGAAGCTTTCCGTTAGCTCATCTTGATGCCGCGATCTAGTCCGCGAACCGGTCAACGTTACGTTAGCGGAACAGTGACGCGCCGCGGAAGCGCGACGTATCACGTTATCGCGTAATGCGTCTAATGACGCGCCGCGTTAGCGCTCCCGGAAGTGCTCCGGACCGCGAACCGGAAGCGATCTGGGACGCGGCGCGCGCCGCGTAACGTAAGCGGAACAGGTCATGTGACTTGTTTATCAAACTTCTCATTGGTTCATTTCACTTTTGGTTTCCAAATGATGTATGACTAGGTCATGTGACCTAAAAATAACACTTTTCATTGGCTCAGAACTTTTGTTTTCCCCAAATCAAGTAAACCCCTCCTTATTTCCTCACTCTGACTTTCATCTTGGTGAGAGAAAGACCATTTATCTGAAGATCCACAATGGCTTCCATTGTTGCTGCAGCTGGTGCACCCCCACCACCACCTCCACCTCCCCATAAGAAGAGAGGACCACCCAGTCAAATTATGACTAACAGAGAGGAGGAAGATGAGGAAGAAGAAGAAGAGGAGAGAGAGGGACAACAATTTGTTGATGAGTTGCCCCGGGTTTCTAAAAGAAAAACCAGTTTCATCTGGCAGTTTTTCACCATCCCTCCTGGAACCAAGAAAGTGAATGCAAAATATGCCACCTGCCTCATCTGTGACCACAGATTGTCGAGAGGCACAGAAAAGAAGTACAGTATGGGGAACTATACAATGCACCGTCACATGAGCAGGTGGCATCCCTTGAACTACAGCCGGGCTGAGTTAAGGGATCTTGTAGACAATCCGACGGCAACTCCTGTGGCAAGATCTACATCCACATTGTCTTTGACGGGAAGAGAGGCACAAGAGACTGTGCCAAACATCCAACGTAACTTCCAGCACATGAAGGTGTCTTGTATTTACTGTGGTGCTATGCTGTCATATGGCAACATGAGTGTCAACCTCATGAACATTGCATATGAAAATCATAAGTGCCCTAATGCACCCAAAAAGTAATTTTCTTTTTTTTTGCTCCAGTTGAGCCGTTTTGAAAGCCTGTTTTTTGTTGTCTCCCCTCCTTAAAAAACACAAAAAAAACATAAAACAGTTCTAAAAATACAAAAAAATCAAAAAATGTTCAAAAAATTACAAAAAAACCATAAAACAACAAAAACAAAAAAAAACAGTTCTTTTCAGAACTACCTCCCCTTTCAAACAAAATTGCTAGAATGTTTATCACTCTGGCAAGCTCTATTTCTTTTGGTTCGCTTCAAGTTCGCTGACCGGTTCGCGAACTTTAAGCGAACTAAAAAAAATATTTTTTTAAAAAAAAAGAAGAGTTAGTATAAGGGAAGTAAACAGAGAATAATGTAAAAAGAAAGACAGCTAGAGAGAGTAAATGAGAGATACTGTCAATGACATCATCAGCAGTGCATTGCGGGTAAAAAGAGTGGAAAACATTTACCTTATAATTCTTGTTACCTTTTTTAAATATTTTTTCATACTTTCAATCTGTAAAACAAAGAACAAACATTTCAAAAAATATTAAAACATGTATTTAAAAATTAGAAAAGACAAGGGAAAAGGTTCAAAAACAAACAGTTTTTCAACAACTTTGACATTTACAGAAGTCTCTGCTTCTCTACGTTCCCTACACAATCCTAAAGATATATATTCGAAAGAAACTGTATCTTGATATTGCTGAACTGAGGCCTATTTTGAAACATGATGTTTTTCTTGCACTGCTAATGTCTCACAATAGTGATGCAATAGCAGCGCAAAAAAGATGTAAAGTCATAATAAAATTGTGTCTAACATTGTAAATGATTGTTTTAGGATGCAAATAAGATGTGTGCTTTCAAGAGCTTTCTTTGAGGTGAGGCCTCTTTTTTTTATAAAAAAAAAACACTACCCAGAAGTACAGCACTCTAAGCATTAAAATTGATATTTACAGAACTCACCTTACCCATATGTACCACACATTTCTAAATGTATATCATAAGGACAAAAAGCATAACATTAATTATACATGTTAAATGGTTTATTTTTGCTGTTCTCAGAATGTATCAAATTTCACTTAAATCAGTGACTTGAAGGTATTCATCATGTAACAGCGGGGAAAAAAAAACACAATCAAAATGACTGTGTTTAAAAAACCCATACAACCTAAGAAATCTGATTTCAAAACTTCTTAAAATTAACTTACTTTCAATGACGTCGAAGGATCTCCTATAAACAGCATCCACTCTGTTGTGCTTTAAATATTTTCAGCCCGCCACTTTCTGAAAGAAAACCTCCATCGATACGTGAAATATGTTACATAGAAAAAAAACTTCTCTCATTATATCACATGTTTCCACTAGGCCAAATCATGTTGCCGCGATTCGCAAATCTTGTAATTCTTCCAATCAAATCCCGACATTTTCTATTTTCGCAACTTTCAAAAATAAAATATTTGAGATTATTTTCACAATCCTGGACTACTAATATCTTACTCTTCTTTGTCAGTCATGTTCTCCTTTTCCTATGACACTGATACTGCTTACTATGAAGCAGACTTACTTGCATTAGGTTTATATAGTTGAATTTTTAATCGAGACAGCATTGCAGACTTACATTCCCTCTACTTAAAATTTTGGTTTTAAAAACACCAGGTAAGAATTTTTAAGGTCAAACGGCAATTTTTTTTTGAACGTTACAACAGAATCATTACAGAATGACCAGCCGTTTCCAGACTTTAAGTAAGCTGTATAATGTCCTGATGTTGTTGATGGACCATCGTGATAGATAATTGCTACAGTAACAAAAGTCCTCCCTGATATTGACAGCTGAGAAGCCACAAAATTTTTTATTAAAGTTGACAATTTTGTTCCATCAGGCCTACATCGTTGCATCATTAAAATGACATACTGGCCATATCTACGTATAAATAATGTTGACATCATATCACATTTACATTGGCTACACTCCATGTTGTGATCCGCTGCATTTACTAGCTTATTAAAGGAGACTGATTTACTGTCTGGCAAAGTTAAATATATAAATCTTTCTGAGTCTACACTAGTAGTACTTGATACCATACAGTTCTCGCAGTCATGCTGCCATTGATAAGAAAGCCCAAACAGGTGATCTACATCTACACCCTCAACTTGCAATATATCAAGCATATACATTAAAAACTCCTGACAATCTTGCTGATTATTTTCAGAGAAGTCTGTTTGACCTGAACATTCATCTAACAGATAACGAACTTCAGACACACTTTCTACTTTTGTTCGATCACTGCTACATTTCTCGAAAACAGAATTCAACAAACAGCATAAAATTTGTTCAGAATTCAACAGAATCTGTTCTTTTAAACTCTCTAGTGAAAAGAGAACATTAACCACTACATTTGCATAGCAGTTGACACCAGAACTGTTTTCAAATTGAAAACCGACAACATCTTCAACAGAATCCACTTTCTTTCTGCTAACAATTTTCGGTTCATTGACTTTTAGTCTTTTTGCAACAACCTCCCTACTATTACTGCTATTTCTACGTTTGCGGCCTACCACACGTTTCTCAAACAAAGGATATTGAGGCAAATGTGGCGCATACTCTCTTCTTAACCTATTGTATTCCTTAACACAATCTAGATCCGCACAAATGTTTGTGACATCACAGTCAATCAAGTACAATCCCGATAAAGTTCTAACTCGTGACAATGCCACATATGCCATACCCTCCTTGAACACAGAACTGCCAATATTCACCAATGCACAGTCTACACTTAAACCTTGCGATTTATGGATTGTCACCGCATATGCCAAGCAAACAGGAAACTGTTTACGGCGAACATATAAATCTTTAACAAGCAAAAACCTAGCAGAACAACGACCAATTTGCTGTACTTCCTCAATGCCATCAAATTTAATTTTTAAAAATTCTATTCCATCTCTATTTCTGTATTTCTCAAAATCAACAACATTACCCATTGATCCATTTACCAGACCTCTTTCTACATGTAAATTCCTTCTCAAAATAATTCGGCAATTTAAACACACATTCAAAGTCTTTTCAAAACCCGCTGTTTTAGATATAGTCTTCTCTAATGAATCCAATTTTGATTTCAAATTGTCTGACAAAATAATTGTTGATCCCATATGCTCTAATTTGTCGATAGCTTCAAGTTTCACAATCTCTTGCTTTTCTAAATTCAACATTTTGTTGTTGAAGATGGCACATTCTGCAAGAGTTGGCATGAGACATATCCCGGATTTCTTCTCAGTAATTTTCTGAAAAATATTCTCAGGCACAATATCTTGTTTGGGATACAAATTTGACAGTAACCGTGCATTTAAAGCTTCTTTCCCATGCTCGGTCACTTTTCCAATTCTAATATCTTGTAGAATATTCTTGTAATGTTCATCCTTTGCCTGACGCATATTTTGATGCAGTTCTGCATAATTGAAGTTTAACCATATATTGACGTTGCCAATGCTCCCTAGGCACTTCCTGGTATCTTCATGCGTGAGTATTTTGAACACAGGTTGACCTTTTACTGGTGTCAGCTGTAGAAGATCTCCGAAAACAATAATGTGTTTCCCACCAAATAAGACATCATATTCAGTTTTAAGTACTTCTTGCATTCTCAAATGCACAAAGGCAAGCATGACATTGGAAACCATGCTTACTTCGTCAATGATAAGTAGTTTCATTTTCCTCAAAACTCTTGAAACTTCACAGCAAGCATCTCCAGATAACTTGTTGTATTGTAATTTGTTGTCATGCTCCACCGGCAGCATCAATAGACGATGCAAAGTAATACCTTTAATATTATGTGCTGCCAGTCCAGTAGGAGCGGTGACAACACAAGACAGCGATGACTCAGTCCTTTCCTGCAAATAACAAGAGATTGCTTTAATGAGGAAACTTTTTCCAGTTCCCGCTTCTCCACTCACGTACAGTCGGACAGGCTTCAACGACGTACACGAGCACTCTTTCTTCTCATGACTTAATCCGTGCTCAATTTCCTTGGTAACTTCATCATATATTTTCCTCTGCTCAACGTTGAGTTGTTTTTCCAAGTCTTGTAAGTTAACTGAATCCTCCTGAGCATGTGCCATGGCTCTTTCTACTTCATTCATAGCAGTGGCAGCTTCATTTTCGATAATAGGTCCTCCAAGTGGATCTTGACTCAATGAAACAGAACTCTGACTGTCCTGAGAACTGTCTCTGGCAATCTCGGCTGCAATCGTTGCTTCCTGCTCAATTTCCAAAGTTAGCATTTCTTGATATTTAGAAAAAGCAGGACATTCTATGGACTCCTTGGCTGCATTGAAAGAGTCTTCGTAACAGAGGAAATCTCCAAGCAGTTCCTCTTCTGCACGCCAAGGCTTGAAAAGTTGCAAAAGTGCTAAATAGAAAAACTCCTTTTTTTCTGGAGATTCGCCACTTAATTTTCGATGGTTTACTAATTGGCATTTTCTTTGCTTGACCAGGCATCCCTCACTTCCAATTACAGCATACACTCCTTTCTCAATATCTTCTTTGATGTTCCTCTTGAATATATAATTTTGGAGAACCTCATATAGACAAATATTCTCAAGGTGACTGCTTCGATTTGGATAATATGTATCCAACATGTTGGTCTTCAAAATGTCGGTACTGTTTGGTTCCTTTTCTGCCAAATACTCAATTTCCCGAACAGGTTTTAGAACTCGATTTCGCGTTGCAGCAAGACCAAGACTCGCCCAAACGAGACTCCTGGATTTGGCATAGAGACTTGCTGAAGACAATCGATCAGAACATTCGTAAGCTCCGATTTCTCGATGCGACAACATCTTCAGACTGAAACTGTACAACTTCTTGCTGAGGCTCTTTTCATGGGAAATGTCCTCCCACATATCCTTCAGTTCGGTCTTTTCTTTTTTGGTGATGTAAGATGTCACATACCGAGCCACAGCCATACAGTTGTCAGCCACAAACTGTATATCCATGTTGGCATTCCACATGGACAAAATCACTGGGTTGTAGTCATTGATGTACTTGGACTCTTCGTTCCTTTTCAAATTGTATGTATTCTTGGGTGATTTCCTCGTCACATTATGTCGCAGCGAAGACATCAAACTGTTCACTCTTCCTTTAGAAATCACCGGTCGTGGAAAGTTGAAACGACATTTGGTGTAGAACTTGTCCTTGTTTCTGAATTTACGACGACAGTACTTTCCACAACGATGGCTTTGGAAACGTAGAACTTGTTCTCTTAGACTTTTCTTCTCCGTTGCGTTTGGAACAGCACACGTAGAATACTGTTCGATGAAATTCATCACTAAGTCATCCGGATCTGTTCCAAATTTAGGTGCATCCTTGATCCACAGCAACATATGTATATGAGGGGCACCTCTTGCTTGGTACTCCTTTCTCCAGAAGAAATCCAACACCTCTCCAAGAGGTGGATTCTTTTTATTTGTGATGAAAGACATCATAGCTTCAAATCTATGATTGAAGTACCTGCATACATTCACAGGATCCAAAGAACACAGTTCTCCAGGTGTCTTGAATTCAATGTTTTCAATATTTCCATTTGCCTCTCGTAGAAATTCAAGTAAGTCATCCCAGCCATACTCGGCACAGCTCAGAGTGAGGAACCATGTCGGAGTTCCTAAGTTCCTCAGCATACATTTTAAGTCACCATGACGACGGTACCAGTACTCATTAGTACCACGCTGACACGCCATGAGATTAATTAAGTGAGAATCCAAAATACTGTCTTGGACATTGACTTTATGCATAAAGTCACTTGCCGAGATGTTTCGCATCTGTATACCACTTTTTAAGATGTGGTTCACTGCATATGACAGTCCAGACAGATCGCTTTCAAACAGGAGATGAAACAAATAGGGAATGCATTGCCGAAACCTAGGATCTTCTGCATACAATCGTAAAGTCCGGTATTCAGACGCAGGAATTTCACGAGGTCGCTCATCATATCTTCCTCCTTGACCTGTGGGAAATAGCTGTGGGAAACACCGAGCTTCCAAACTTTCCTCCCAAACACTAATGGGACTCCCTTTGGCTTGTTTCATTTGAAACAACTCAATAGCATTCCCCATCACTTCCTTGGAATGCAAAGGATGAACACTATAATGTTCATATATTTCTTCACTTTTAGAGGCCTCTACTTTCTCAATTTGGCCAGCACACAAATCGCTATCCTCTTCATCACTTACTTCCTCTTCTGCAACATATACATTCTTATAGTACTTATTATTTTTCTTCAAATACACTGTTGCCTTTTTGACTTTCCTAACATCCACTAAATCTTGCCATATTTTCTTATTCTTTGTCGGAACCCCATTAACCAAGATAACCAGAGGTTCCTCTTCCACTTTTTCTATTCCAATTGTGTTAATGTTTTTGTTCAAATCTAGAGGCAAATAAACAACTCTTCCCTTTAATCCTCTCTGTAAATCTGCTGGAGGCAATTTCCCTGTCTTTGGCTCCATTCTTACAATAGCCTGAAAGGGATGGATACTTTGAATCAAAATAGATTCATAAGTATTTAAATCCTTCAATTCAGAAGGAATCTCAACCAATTCCAGATTATTATGAACTGCCCTAGCAGGCATCTGGTTTTGGTTTAATTTATTACAACAATAAGTACACACACGTTGATCCGATCCCAAATCAAAATAATTTTCTACCATCAAGTATGTGGCTAAATCCTTCCATTCACTATTATTTTCCCTTTCACTTTTTGCATATAAATCCACTACCTTAGTCTGATTCTTATAATAAGTGCGTCGACAACATACACAAGTGAAATTAGGCCTCTCACTTGATTTCATCTGAAACGTGGCAATTTCCTTCTGAAAATTATCTGTACTGGAAACCTGTACATTATCTTCCACATTACCCTCTACTTCAGGGTCAATTTGAACATTCTCATCTTTACTACCAAAGTAACAAAACTCAATTTCTTCACAAAGATTCTTCACATCTATTTCAGAACCATGCAAAAGAGCAGCACATAACTGTTTAAGCATAATTGCTGGACTCTTAGCATAATACAACATTCTCACTAATTTTCTCACTTTATTATGATGCACTGCTAGCATCCTGAAATGATGAAAAACACTCTGGCATACTCTCCTGGAAAGACAAGCCAGTGAATGACCACGCAAACCTGTCATTTGTCTCACTCTGCAAGGATCTAAATCTTGCAACAACTTCATTTTCTGCTTCAAACTTTTCTTATTAAATGTCCGTATAAAATCACATAGCAAATTGATGGAAACCTGTCGCACACTGCAAATAGAACTACACTTCCAAATGTACACAGGACCCTTAGGACGTCTTCCTAAAACCTCATCACTTAGCGCCTCTTCTGTCTCTGTTGTCACAAGTAGTTCTTTTTCAACTGGACAACCATCCTTCACTTCATAAGCTCGACCACTGATGTCAACTGCATGCACCAAATCATTATCCTGAAAATAAGTCTCCTCATTAAAAAATGCCTCAGAACTTGAACTATGCATCCATTCTCCAGAAAAAACTTCACAAAAGTTAGTACGATTTACTACTCTCTTCCATCTACTTTTTGTTTTGAAATCAGAAATTACCTTGCTTAGTTTCCTAATTCTATTGATTACCAAAATAAACAACTTTCGCTTGATTTCAAAAGCATGATCAATAATTTTCTCTACATTTTTCTTCTTCCTATAAAATGCCGCTTTCTGTTGGCCTTTCTTTTTAATATTTTTCAATAAATTAACTAATATCCTATTACGGAACATTCGTTGTCGAATGTCCCTAAACTGTTGTTTCCTTCTACTATCATGCACAGAGTTATCTCTTCCTCTACCAGTAACATTTGTGATGGGTCTCTCCTTTCCATTTAAATTACTTCTCTTTTTGTTAAGAGACACATTTTTTTGAGCAAAATTTTTTTTACTACAAATATTTCTTAAGAATGATTTCGTGCTCTTACCCGGACCTTTCTTGGTGTTTTGACAAGTATTTGGGGAAGAGGACTGCTGCAATAAAACATCATCCTGCTGTCTTTGACGTTTTCTAGCCTTTCGTATTCGACTTCTGGAAGGCATTTTCCAAACTATGAAAGAATCTGCAGTTGAATCTGTGAAAAAATATAATATAAAATGTTATTAACCACTATTACCAAACAGTAAATAAATAACAGTCATCTAAAACTTAATGCTGTACTAATTATTTAACATAGCAAATATTTTCCACCAGCACTGCATCACAAAAATGACACTCAATGGTACAAAACAGGCATACAACACTCATAAATCACTCCCTAATATTTTAAATCATTAATTCAGGATGACGATAAGATGTAGCCTATCTAAAGGTTTGTTTAGGCCCAGATCTTTGGACTGGGGTGAATGTGTGTCATTGATCCACATTCAGTCCATCACCTGTTTTGTTTATTTGAGGTGAGGCCAACACATGGTTGCAGATAAGATTTTCACTGAAAAAAAACCAAGGTAAAAAAACATGTGAAGGCCTACCAATGAAGTAAATCATTAAATGAAAACCAATACATTTCTGGAAATATGCACTACTAGTGCTTCATAAGATGTTTTGGATCATATTTATAAGTTATTTGAGTATCTAGTATGCTATTTTACATTCTTCATGGTGCAAATTTATTGTAAATACGCTCCCACCTGCGGTTGGCAAATTTAGATTTTGATTATGGGAGTTAGATAGGCATGTTAATAATTTCCCAAAAATGGTATATAACCCCAAACAACCTTTGAAGCAAATGCTCTTAGCCATGTTATCCACCTCCCATTGGATAACATGGCTAAGAAATGCTTGCAAATGTGATAAAAAAAGGCCTGCAATGCATGAATAACGCAGAAAAATCAGCGATATTCATGCATTTTCCAACAAATGCTCTTAGCCATGTTATCCACTTCCTATTAAATAACATGGCTAAGAACTGCTCAGGGCACCATGAGGAACGCTTTCCATTTAAAAAGGGAAAAATAACATCAAAGACACTAAAATGCCTTCTAAATATGAACCCAAACAACCTATGAAGCAATGTGAAAAAAAACTGCCGCAATGCATGAATATAGCAGAAAAATCAGCGATATTCATGCATTTTCCAGCAAATGCTCTTAGCCATGTTATCCACTTCCAATTAAATAACATGGCTAAGAACTGCTCAGGGCCCCATGAGGAACGCTTTCCATTTAAAAAGGGAAAAATAACATCAAAGACACTAAAATACCTTCTAAATATGAACCCAAACAACCTATGAAGCAATGTGAAAAAAACGGCCACAATGCATGAATATAGCAGAAAAATCAGCGATATTCATGCATTTTCCAGCAAATGCTCTTAGCCATGTGATCCACTTCCTATTAAATAACATGGCTAAGAACTGCTCAGGGCCCCATGAGGAACGCTTTCCATTTAAAAAGGGAAAAATAACATCAAAGACACTAAAATGCCTTCTAAATATGAACCCAAACAACCTATGAAGCAATGTGAAAAAAAACGGCCACAATGCATGAATATAGCAGAAAAATCAGCGATATTCATGCATTTCCCAGCAAATGCTCTTAGCCATGTTATCCACTTCCTATTAAATAACATGGCTAAGAACTGCTCAGGGCCCCATGAGGAACGCTTTCCATTTAAAAAGGGAAAAATAACTTCAAAGACACTAAAATGCCTTCTAAATATGACCCCAAACAACCTATGAAGCTCTAACAGTACATATCCTGAAATTTAATTCATTTCAAAATTCGTTTTTAAACACAGCATATAAATCAATTGTATACCTGCATTCATGAAGAAATGACTAAAAATGTCCTTGAGACACATGAAAGTGTTTTCTGGAATGCCCTAGCACCATTTTTGGGACACTATTAACATGGCTAGGTAACTCCCATAATCAAAATCTAAATTTGCCAAGCACAAGTGGGAGCGTATTTACAAGACACTTGTCCCATGAGGAACACTTTACATTTTAAAAGGCGAACACAACATCTTAGACACTCAAATACCTTATAAATATGGCCCAAAACAACCTATGAAGCTCTAGCAGTACATATCTAGAAATGTAATTGATTTCTTAAATCGTTTTTAAAAGCAACATATCTGTTTCAGCTTACATAACAGACCATGAAATGGCCTCCATGTATTACAATATCTTGTGTAACTGCATGCCAGAATGTTACACCAAATATGCAATTATAATTTCTCTTTGAAACTAATTCTATTAGTATATCACTAGAGACAAAACCACATTTTAAAAACACAGCTTTCTTCATCATTTTCTCCTTAAATCATACTATTCTCTATCTAAATTAAATAAATCTTTTCTCACCTTAGCAAATATTTTTTGAGTTTTGAAAACAGTCTCAGAAATACACCAAATTGTCTTCAGCAGAAGAAAAAGGATGCACTCCAAAGGCTGCAGCTATTGAAAGCACAGAAATACAGATATTCTTTTCACATATCTCTCATATTAGCCAATCATACCTCTTCCCTCACTTTTTTCAAATCAAAACCCTTCCCCCCTCTGCCCTGTCTGCCTTGTTTCCATAGCAACCACCTCCTGGAAGACCTCTCATGTTTGCAAATTCACACAACAATGTTTCAATTGAACTCTGAACTCTCAGTGCACCTGCGTATCCAGTGCAATCTTTCATTAAATGTTTCTTCCTTGACCATTCAAATTACATCTTTCAAAGAACACATCCATGCACCCTAACTTTCTGTTTTCAGAAATGGAAATGCACCAATCACTGCTAATGAATCATTAGCATTGTAAATCCACAGTTTTTTTTCTTTAGAAACTCCTACTGTTTCAACTGCCCTTTCATTACCACACTTCATCTGACTGCAGAACAACCTTCTTCCACCATGTTTAACGTCTGGATTGTTGGACATAGTTACATCCACTGGGCTCAAAGGTATGCTGAGAGCAGAAATTTACACAACCTCAATTTACAAGATGTGGAAATTAAGTGGTTGGGCCAAAGAGGATTAAAATGTCACCAATTGATACCATTGGTGAAAACCTTTATGCATTTGCCAAAACCTGACCTGTTAATAGTGCACTGTGGAGGTAATGATTTGGGCACTTTGACAGGGGTAGGTCTGGAAATGCTTTTAAAGGACACCTTGGAGCAATTAATGGCACTTTTTCCTCAAACTGCCTTGGTATATTCCAATATATGCCAAAGACAGAAATGGAGGTGGTCCAACCAATTTTGTCCACAAATTGAGAAAGCGAGGAAGCATGTAAACAAATCTGTTTCAGCTTACATGAGAGACCATGGAATGGGCTCTCTGTACAACAATAACTTGCGTTACTACATGCAAGATATCTACAGAGGAGATGGAGTTCACTTCTCAGATGAGGGCAACAGAATTTTCATTCTGAATTTAAGACTCTGCATTGGTACCTACTTATAAGTACCTAAATGTACCATAAACCCAAAAGCTCTTCTCAGAGCTACCCTACATCTGATCACTCACAATTATTATTTTTCTCTAACTTTTTTCACTAATTTTCCACAAAATTCGCTCCCCGGAGCGCTACCCGGTTCGCTAACCGAAAGCTAACCTCGCGGAATTTTTTTAAAAAAAAATTTTTTTCCGCACATATAAGCCTCCTCAGCCACGCTCAGAAAACCTAGGGGGTCAAGATAAGTCTACCATGACCCCTTCTACCCATTCTAAACATTATTTGCCCTCCATCTTGTATCTTAATGCGAACGAAACACAAAATGGTGGACTCCCGTGACGCTTAAGGTTCGCTAACCGGGCAGCTTCCCGGAAAGCGGTCCTAAAAAAAGGCGGGAAAGTAATTTACAGAATAACGACTAGAAACACTCTCACCAAATATAGATTAGCTCATACTACATAACAATCCCTTCCATTCTCACAAATTTCATTGAAATTCCATTTAGCCATTTAGCCTGTAGACCTCTCCAAGTACCGTGAGGTAAATTACTTCACAAAACACATCTGAATTGTTGGAATTGACAACCAATGAAAATGTTACTTTCATTTTCTACTTTTATTACCTGACATTTGATTGGTTATATACCTGTATATATATAAAGGGAGAGAAGGAAACACAGCCATTTTGACTACTACTTCTTGTTGTACCTCCTATTTCAAAAGCTTCAAAAAACTTCAACTTCTTTGTGAAGGTAAGTTATAATTTAATATATTGTGCACTATGACTTAATATAGTAGACTTTTTCTGCTACATATACACTATCCCTCTGTAGTAGTAGTGTCTTGGTTAAATCACATACACTTTTTTTTAGTCCTATTTCCACTCTCATACTATACACTGCCAAAAGATAAATTCACTGATAAAAACTGCCTATCTAAAATTAATCCCAACAGTGCCCTATCTCTACTAATATATATTTTTTTAATCCAAATTTCAGGCAAAATGGAAGGCGAGCAGCAAGTTTCATTTTCGATTGAACTGAAGGAGAGCAGCCAAGACAAACTTGATGACTTTATGGATGACAGTAGAGACCACGAACTTCTACAATGTGTTGAAGCAGTAGACAACTTGCTTCAAAATGAAAAACAATTACACCCTATAATAAATTATGACATTTCTGACAATGAAATGTTAGAAAATTTAATAAAGTATGAAACACAATCATAATAAAAAAAATAAATAAATAAAGAAAACAAAAAAAAACAAGAAAAACAACAAACAATTAACATACAGTATTAGAAAAGTCTTTCATTCTTTTATCCATAAAGTTCGCTGCCCAGAAAGCTATCCGGTTCGCGAACTTGGCGCTTACCACGCAAAAAAAAATTTTTTTTTTTGGACCCTCCTAGGCCCTTTTAAAACCTCCACATAAAACCTAGGGGGTCAACGAGGATCTACTATGCCCCCTTATGGTAATTTCCCCCTTTGTTTTGGCCTCCTCTTGTCTCTCGATCCTACCGAGAGACAAGATGGCGGCCGCTCCGGACTGTTTAGAATGTTGACAGACACCGGAGGGCCAATCAGCTTCTCATCGCAAAGTTCCGTTACGCGAAAGGTTCGCTAACCGGATAGCTGCCCGGAGCGCTGTTACAGATATATATCTTGATTTAAACGTTAATTTCTCAAAATCCACTGAAGCACATATATTGAGACCTAGCAAAGGCACATCGGGCTAACAGTCCCTACAATTTTGCCAAGTTTCGTGAAAATCCATTCAGCCGTTCGGGCTAAAAGTGAGTCCAACCGCCCTATGGAAATTAACATGGGAAAAAGGCGTTTTGGGACCCCCCTTTTTTCTCGGCCCCCCCTCCACAAAACCCCCCCAAATTTTCAAGGTCTGCTCAGAAACAAAATGTGCCATTTTCCTGAAAATTTCAGCCAATTCCGTCCACGAACGCAAAAGTTATTAGGCATAGAATTTTCAGAAATCCCATAGGGAAAAAATCCTAACTATATATACCTACTGGCGACCGCCAGTAGGTAATATAATATATATATTACCTACTGGCGGTCGCCAGTAGGTATATATAGTTAGGATTTTTTCTCTATGGAACTTTTGAAAATTCTATGTCTAATAACTTTGGCGTTTGTGGACGGAATCGGCTGAAATTTTCAGGAAAATGGCACATTTTGTTTCTGATCAGCCCCTGAAAATTGGGGGGGGTTCGTCAAGGGGGGGGCCGAGAAAAAAGGGGGGTCCCAAAACGCGTTTTTCCCATTCATTTTTCCATAGGGTGTTTGGCCTCACTTTTAGCTCGAACGGCTGAATGGATTTACACGAAACTTGGCAAAATTGTAGGGACTGTTAGCCCGATGTGCCTTTGCTGGGTCTCAATATATGTGCTCCAGTGGATTTTGAGAAATTAACGTTTTAAAAAAAATATATATATCTGTGGCAGCGTTCCGGATAGCGCTCCAGTTCGCGTACTTTTCGAGTAACGGAGCTTTGTGAAGCGAAGCTGATTGGCTCTCCGGTGTCTGTCAACATTCTAAACAGTCCGTAGCGGCCGCCATCTTGTCTCTTGGTAGGATCGAGAGACAAGAGGAGTCCAAAGCGAAGGGGCAAATGACCATAAGGGGGCATAGTAGATCCTCCCTGACCCCCTAGTTTTGATATGGAGGCTTTAAAAGGGCCCCGCCGGGCAAAAAAAATAAAAAAATTTGTGGGGTGCGCCCGGTACGCGTACCGGAAAGCGGTCTGGGGAGCGTACTATAAGGAAAGAAGAATGATTGACTTTTAACTTATTGTATGTTTATTGATTGTTTGTTTTGTTGTTTTTGTTGTTGTTTTTTTTTATTTACGTAGCAACATGTAGGTACCAATGCAGAGTCTACAAATCAATAAACGCCGTCTCCTTTGTAGATATCTTGCCTGTTGTTATAGAAGTTATTGTGGTATATGGAATTCATACCATAGTCTGTCAGGAAAGCCGAAACAACATGGAGGCAGGAGATGATAAAGAGATGTTAAATACACATTGGAGATTATATAGTGGAAGAAAGGAAGTAACTATGAGCAAAGTTAGTATGTAACACAAAAAAGTTGCACAGTATATTTAAAGTCTGACTTCACGTTATAATCAATTTGCTACTAGTTTACAATATACATATAAAAATGAATAATGTGTCAAACAATTTTTGAATTATGAAATAAAAATGTATTATTCTGATTGTTTCTCAAAATTTAAAAGAAATTCTAAAAAATCATTATCATTTATTTTTTCATTTTCCAGTAGAAAATCTACTGCATCCACACATTGCAGAAGTTCATTGTTTAGTGAATCGTCATAGAAATCATGGTCAATTTCCATCTCGTTTTTTGTTCCTGCTTCAATTTTCAAGTTATTTTCTTGTTGTCCTTCCATTTTGTATTCTGAAAAATGAATTTTAAAAAAATATATCAGTACAGATAGGGCACTGTTGGGTTTCAGTACAGACAGGCAGTTTGGTTATTTAAACAGTGATTTTTTCGTTGGGCAGTGTATGGTATCAAATTGGAAGTAGAAATATGAAGAAAATTTTCAAATAAACTCTCAGTCAATTCTGAATTATACTAGACAAGTCTAACTTCATCCATAACTCAGGGCCGGCGCTAGGCATGGGCAGCGTGGGCTGCCGCACAGGGCCTCGCACTCAGCCCACCAGCATGGGGCCACGCACTGGTGATGTGTCCTTTTGTTTCCCTGGAGATCTATCACAAAGAAAGGTGTCGCCTGCAATTAAGGTCCATTGGAGGGGGCCCCCTCCCTGGGCCTCTCATGGATGGTGTCAGGAGGCATAGGGGAGGGAGAAGGAGACGCTCCCTCAATTGCAAGGAGACCATTCACAGACACTGTGGGGGGCCCATTGTCCAGCATTTTGGCGCACCCACAGTTTTAACTTTTAGACCACAATCAATTCTCACACCTATGAAGGTGTGAGAAATGCGTGTGGAGTAAAAGTTAAAACTGTGGGGGCGCCAAAATGCTGGACAATGGGGCCCCCACAGTGTCTGTGAATGTTCTCCTTGCAAGGGGCCACTTATGTAAATTGGAGGGGGCCTCGTGCACGTTCCCTTTTAGCCCAGGGCCTCGCAAATCCTAGGACCGGCCCTGCCATAACTAAAACAGAGAAGTCTATTTTATTCTATAAGTATTACAGAGTGATAGAATATAACTGTCAGAAAATGTTTTTCTAATTAGCTTACAGTACAGAACATACTTCAGTTTTAAAAATAATATCTTACCTTTTAAATACAACTTGAAGTTATCAGTTGATTTTTAGTGGATATGCACTTCAAGAAGTAGTAGTCAAAATGGCTGTGTTTCTCTCTCTTTGTTTATATATATTCAGGTACATAACCAATCAAATGTCATGATATAATAGTAGAAATTGAAAGTAATATTTTAATTGGTTGTCATTTCCAACACTTCCGATATGTTTTGTGAAGTAATTTACCTCAGGGATTTTAGAGAGTTCTACATGCTAAATGGCTAAATGGTATTCCAACGAAATTTGTGAAAATGGTAGGGATTGGTATGTAGTATGAGCTAATGTTTAATCGGTGAAAGTGTCTCCAGTGGTTTTTCTGTAAATTACTTTCCCACCATTTTTGAGCGAGTGCTTGTCAGTGCGTGTCCCGGTACGCGAACTTGCAGCGTTACGGTGTTTCGGTAGAATTGAGATACAAGATGGAGGGTAAATAATGTTCAGAATGGGTAGAAGGGGGTACTTTAGACGTATCCTGACCCCCTAAGTTTTCTGAGAGTGGCTGAGGAGGCTCATATATGTCGAGAAAAAAAATTGAATTTTTCGCGTGGTTAGCTGCCGGTACGCGAACTGGGTAGCGAACCGGGAAGCGAATATAAGTGAAAATTAGTGAAAAAAGGTACTTTCGAAATTTCAAAAGAGTAAATAAAGTTAAGGTAGCTCTGAAAAGAGCTTTTGGGTTCTGTGTAAGTTCTAGATACTTATAAGTAGGAACCAATACACATTCTTAAATTTAGTATGAAAACTCTGTTCCCCTCATCTGAGAAATGCACGCCATCTCCTCTGTAGATATCTTGCATATAGTAACGCAAGTTATTGTTGTTGATGCAGCCCATTCCATGGTCTCTCATGTTAGCTGAAACAGACTTATTTACATGCTTCCTCGATTTCTCAATTTGTGGACAAAATTGTTTGGACCACCTCCATTTTTGTCTTTGGCATAAATTGGAATATACCAAGGCAGTTTGAGGAAAAAGTGTCATCAATTGCTCAAAGGTGTCTTTTAGGAGCATGTCCAGACCTACCCCAGTCAAATTGCCCAAATCGTTTCCTCCACAGTGCACTATTATGAGGTCAGGGTTTGGCAAATGTAAAAAGTTTTTCACCAATGGTATCAATTGGTGACATTTCAATCCTCTTCGGCCAATCCATTTGATTTCCACATTTTGTATATTGAGGTTGTGTAAATTTCTGTTATCAGCATACCTGTGAGCCCAGTGGATGTAGCTATGTCCAAGAATCCAGACTGAAAACATGGCTAGAGGAGTTTTTGCTGTAGTCAGATGAAGTGTGGGAATGAAATGGCAGTTGAAATTGTGAAGTTTGTAATGAAAAAAAACTGTGGAGTTTAAGTGCAAATGATTCATTAGCAGTAATTGGTGTATTTCCATTGCTGAAAACAGAAAGTTAGGGTGCATGGATTTGTTCTTTGAAAGATGTAATTTGAATGGTTATTTAAAAATGTGGCTATGAAACATTGCAGTGGATTAGCAGGTGTACTGAGAGTTCAGAGTTCATTTGAAACATTGTTTTGTGAACTTGTAAACATGAGAGGTCTGGCAGGCGGTAGTTGCTATGGAAAAAAGGTCGAAAGGGCAGAGGGGGGAAGGGTGTTGATTTGAAAATAGTGAGGGAAGAGTTTTGATTGGCTGACATGAGAGATATGTGTGATGAATATCAGCGTTTCAGTGCCTTTGTTGGTTCCAGCCTCTGGAGTGCATACCTTTAATTCTGCTAAAGAATAATTGGTGTGTTTCTGAGACTGTTTTGAATTTCAAAAAGAATTTGTAAAGGTGAGTTATCGTTTATATATTTTAGATAAAGACTAGTATGCTTTTTTGCGTAAATAAGAAAGTCAGCTGTGTATTTAAAATGATGTTCTGCGTCAAGTGTTTGCATTCTGCTTTCAAAGGCGATTTTGCATTCTTTTACCAATTGTAATTGTAGATAATGTAAAGTATTAGTACTGACAAGGTGTGTATGTACATAGGAGCTGTGCTGTGTTTTCAAATTATGATCAGAAAATCGTTTTTAAGGAAAAGGCATGCTTTAAAAAATTATGAGAAATTATTTACTTGTGATGTGACTCCTGCAATGCGTCGGTTTTACGGAACAGATATATGATGCATTTGTGTTGTTATTGTTAAGGTGTATATGTAAAAAATGATGCAAAAGTGTTGCACGGGCATTGTAAATACTCTCCTATGTGTGCTTAGCAATTTCAAGTCACTTCTCCCGGGTTCAAGGGCCTTGTAAATACGTCCCCATGTGTGTCTGGTCATTTGAAGTCACTTTCCCCGTGGTGCAAGGCCCTTGTAAATACGCCCCCATGTGTGCCTGAAAAATTTTCATTTTGATTGTTTGAGTTACATAGCCATGTTAAAAGTTATTGAAAAAAAGGTGCAAGTTCCTTAAAAATACGTTTTCATGTGTATTAAGGCATTTTAAGTCTGTTCCTCATGAATGTAGGTGTATAATTGTTTTACATAAAAGGTTTAAAAACTTTTTTTGAAATCAAATGCATGCACACTTAGGGCCCGATGTAGGTGGTTGTTTCAGGCCATTTACCGACCGGTTACGGCCGATTTCGGCCGTTTCCGACCGGTAAATGGCCAATCGGTATGTAGGGGCCTAAATCCAAGGCCACATGTAGGTAAATCTACATTTACAGAATCGGTAAAATTACCGATTCGGTAAAATACCGAATCAGTAATTTTACCGATTCTGTAAATTTCATATGTAGGTGGGACTCTTCTGAGTCCCAAAGGCCTTAACGAATCGGTATTTTAGCATGAAATCCAATTTCATGGTAAAATACCGATTCCGGTGTGCATGCACATGTGTGCATGCACACCTATGTCATGTGACAGGCAGACCTGCCCTTAGGGAAGGTATGCCTGCCACATGGCACCTGTGCCTGTTTTGAGGGTGCCAGAGGGTGTCAAAGTGACACCCCCTGCACCCTTGTGAATTCTTTAATTACCGATTCGGTAAATACCGAATCGGTAATGCCTAATCATTCCTATGGGCTTCAAAGCCCATAGGAATGATTGATTGTTTGAGTTACATAGCCAAAGTAAAAGTTATTGAAAAAAAGGTGCAAGCACCTTAAAAAAACGTTTTGATGTGTATTAGGGCATTTTAAGTCAGTTCCCCATGAATGTAGGTGTATAATTGTTTTACATAAAAGGTTTAAAAACTATTTTTTGAAATCAAATGCATGCACACTTAGGGCCCGATGTAGGTGGTCGTTTCAGGCCATTTACCGACCGGTTATGGCCGATTTTGGCCGTTTCCGACCGGTAAATGGCCAATCGGTATGTAGGGGCCTAAATCCAAGGCCACATGTAGGTAAATCTACATTTACAGGATCGGTAAAATTACCGATTCGGTAAAATACCGAATCGGTAATTTTACCGATTCTGTAAATTTCATATGTAGGTGGGACTCTTCTGAGTCCCAAAGGCCTTAACGAATCGGTATTTTAGCATGAAATCCAACTTCATGGTAAAATACTGATTCCGGTGTGCATGCACATCTATGTCATGTGACAGGCAGACCTGCCCTTAGGGCAGGTATGCCTGCCACATGGCATCTGTGCCTGTTTTGGGGGTGCCAGAGGGTGTCAAAGTGACACCCCCTGCACCCTTGTGTTTTCTTTAATTACCGATTCGGTAAATACCGAATCGGTAATGCCTAATCATTCCTATGGGCTTCAAAGCCCATAGGAATGATTGATTGTTTGAGTTACATAGCCATGTTAAAAGCTATTGAAAAAAAGGTGCAAGTACCTTTAAAAAACGTTTTCATGTGTATTAGGGCATTTTAAGTCACTTCCCCATGAATGTAGGTGTATAATTGTTTTACATAAAAGGTTTAAAAACTTTTTTCGAAATCAAATGCATGCACACTTAGGGCCCGGTGTAGGTGTTCGTTTCAGGCCATTTACCGATGGGTTACGGCCTATTTCGGCCGTTTCCGACCGGTAAATGGCCAATCGGTATGTAGAGGCCTAAATCCAAGGCCACATGTAGGTAAATCTACATTTACAGAATCGGTAAAATTGTTTTTGATGGTAAAATACCGATTCGTAAAGGCTCCTGGCACTCTGAAGAGTCCCACCTACATATGGGTGGCTTCAAATCGGTATATTTACCGATGTTTTATTTTACCGAATCGGTAAAATTACCGATTCGGTAATTTTACCGATTCGGTAACATATTGCCCCCTACATAACAAATTTTGTAAACTGGTCGGTAACGGCAGAAAATACCGTTTTTCGGCCGATACCGACCGACCTACATCTGTCCCTTAAAGTTTTAGGGAAAGATTTATGATGGTTGTGCGCCTCTTTTGTGTTGCTGTTGCGTCACCTTTATAATGCAGGAGAGATTTACAAGATGCACCATGTTGCAAAACAGCAGCCGCGGGTCGTGGAGGGAGTTACGGTGGGGCAGGTAGGCGGGGAGGGGGAGGGGCAGGGTGGAGGGATGTAAACACTGGCATATGGATTATTGCAGGTAAGTACACAATTTAATGTGCGTAAAGTTTCATGTGGGCTTTTTGTTGCAGGGTGGGCAGTCATTTGCATGAAAGCCCTGTAATATTATCACTATCACAGTAAAATTAAAAATATTTTATTGAATCATTTTTATAGCATTGTTGAATCTAATTCTTACTGTTATTGATTTACTGTTTGGTAATAGTGGTTAATAAATTTTTTTATTATATTTTACCACAGATTCAACTGCAGATTATTTGGAAATTAGACAATGCCGTCTAAGGATAGAATTTGAAAGGCTACGAAACGTCAAAGACAGCACATTACTAAAAGCTTGCAGCAGTCCTCTACATTAAAATCACCTCAACACACGAAGAAAGCTCCGGGTAAGAGAACGAAATCATTCCTTAGAAACATTTGTAGAAACAAAAGTATAACTACAGAACAAGTTTTAGTCCAGAAAAAGAGAGCCAATTTAAATGGAAAGGAAAGGCCCGTCAAAAAAGTTTCTGTTAGAGCAGGAGATAACTCTGTGCATGGCAGTAGAAGGGAAAATACATTCAGGGACATTCGTAGGCGAATGTTCCGCAACAGGGTAATTGTCAATTTGCTAAAACAATTTAAGAAAGGTCAACAGAAAGTGGCATTTTATAAGAAAAAGAAAAATGTAGAGAAAATTATTGATCAGGCTTTCGAAATTAAGTGAAAGTTATTTATTTTGGTAATTAATAGAATTAGGAAACTAAACAAGGTAATCTATGTTTTCAAATCTAATAGTAGATGGAAGAGAGAAGTTAATCGAAATAATATTTGTGAAGTTTTCTTAGGAGAATGGATGCATAGTTCAAATAGTGAGGCATTTTTTAATGGGGAGAGTTATTTTCAGGACAATGATTTGGTGCATGCAGTTGACAGCAGTGGTCGAGCATATGAGGTAAAAGATGGTCGTCCGGTTGAAAAAGAAATACTTGTGTCTGCAGATGCAGAAGAGGTGTTAAGTGATGAGGTTTTAGGGAGACGTCCTAAGGGACCAGTGTACACCTGGAAGTGTAGTTCTATTTGCAGTGTGCGACAGAATACTATCAATTTGCTTTGTGAATTTGTACGGACATTTAATAAGAAAAGTTTAAAACAAAAAATAAAGTGGTTGCAAGAATTAGATCCTTGCAGAGTGAGACAAGTGACAGGTTTGCGTGGTCATTCACTGGCTTGTCTTTCTAGGAGAGTGTGCCAGAGTGTTTTTCATCATTTCAGGATGCTAGCAGTGCATCATAATAAAGTGAGGAAATTAGTTAGAATGTTGTATTATGCTAAGAGTCCTGCAATTATGCTTAAAAAATTAAGCAGAGCTCTTTTGCATGGTTCTGATGTAGATGTGAAGAATATTTGTCAAGAAATTGAGTTCTGTTACTTTGCTGGTAAAGAGAACAATGTTGATATTGAACCACTAGAAGAAGGTAATGTGGAAGACAGTGTACAGATTTTCAGTACACATAAGTTTCACAAGGAAATTTCCACGTTTATGGTGAAAACATGTGAGAGGCCTAATTTCACTTGTGTGTGTTGTCGACGGACTTATAATAAGAATCAGACTAAGTTAGTAGATTTATATGGAAAAAGTGATATGGAAAACAATAGTGAATGGAAGGATTTTGTCACATACTTGATGGTAGAAAATTGTTTTGATTTGGGAGCAGAGCAACGTATGTGTACTTATTGCTATAACAAATTAAACCAAAACCAGATGCCTGCTAGAGCGGTTTATAATAATCTGGAATTAGTTGACATTCCTTCTGAATTGAAGGATTTAAATACTTATGAATGTATTTTGATTCAAAGTGTCCATCCCTTCCAGGCTATTGTACGAATGGAGCCAAAGACAGGGAAGTTGCCTCCATCAGATTTACAGAGAGGATTAAAGGGAAGGGTTGTTTATTTGCCTTTGGATTTGAAGAAAAACATTAATACAATTGAAGTAGAGAAAGTGGAAGAGGAACCTCTGGTTATCATAGTTAATGGTGTTCCGACAAAGAGTAAGAAAATCTGGCAAGATTTAGTGGATGTTAGGAAAGTCAAAAAGGCAACATTGTATTTGATAAAAAATAATGAGTACTACAAGAATGTATGTGTTGCAGAAGAGGAAGTAAGTGAAGAAGAGGACAGCGATTTGTGTCCTGGACAAATTGAGAAAGTAGAAGCCTCTAAAAAGGAAGAAATATATGAACATTATAGTGTTCATCCTTTGCATTCCAAGGAAGTCATGGGGAATGCTATTGAGTTGTTTCAAATGAAACAAGCCAAAGGGAGTCCCATTAGTGTTTGGGAGGAAAGTTTGGAAGCTCGATGTTTCCCACAGTTATTTCCCACAGGTCGAGGAGGACTATATGATGAGCGACCTGTTCAAATTCCTGCTTCAGAATACCGGACTTTACGATTGTATGCAGAAGATCCTAGGTTTCGTCAATGCATTCCCTATTTATTTCATCTACTGTTTGAAAGTGATCTCTCTGGATTGTCTTATGCAGTGAACCACATCTTGAAAAGTGGTGTACAACTGCGAAATATCTCGGCAAGGGACTTTATGGATAAAGTCAATGTGCAAGACAGTATTTTGGATTCTCACCTGATTAATCTGATGGCATGTCAGCGTGGTACTAATGAGTACTGGTACCGTCGTCATGGTGACTTAAAATGTATGCTGAGGAATTTAGGAACTCCCACATGGTTCCTCACTCTCAGCTGTGCTGAGTATGGCTGGGAAGACTTACTTGAATTTCTACGAGAGGTAAATGGAAACATTGAAAATATTGAATTCAAGACACCCGGAGAACTGTGCTCTTTGGATCCAGTGAATGTATGCAGGTACTTTAATCATAGATTTGAAGCTATGATGTCTTTCATCACGAACAAGAAAAATCCACCTCTTGGAGAGGTGTTGGATTTTTTCTGGAGAAAGGAGTTTCAAGCAAGAGGTGCTCCTCATATACATATGCTGCTATGGATCAAAGATGCACCCAAATTTGGAACAGGTCCGGATGACTTAGTTATGAGTTTCATAGAACAGTATGCTACATGTGCTGTTCCAAAGACAAACGAAGACAAAAGTCTAAGAGAACAAGTTTTACGGTTTCAAAGCCATCGTTGTGGAAAGTACTGTCGTCGTAAATTCAGAAACAAGGACAAGTACTACACCAAATGTCGTTTTGCATTTCCACGGTCGGTGATATCAAAAGGAAGAGTTAACAATTTGATGTCTTCGCTGCGACATAATGTGACGAGGAAATCTCCCAAAAACACATACAATTTGAAAAGAAACGAAGAGTCCAAGTACATCAACGACTACAACCCAGTGATTTTGTCCATGTGGAATGCTAACATGGATATACAAATTGTGGCTGACAACTGTATGGCTGTGGCTCGGTATGTGACGTCTTACATCACCAAAAAAGAAAAGACAGAACTGAAGGATATGTGGGAGAATATTTCCCATGAAAAGAGCCTCAGTAAGAAGTTGTACAGTTTCAGTCTGAAGATGTTCTCACATCGAGAAATCGGAGCTTACGAATGTTCTGACCGGTTATCTTCAGCAAGTCTCTATGCCAAATCTAGGAGTATCATTTGGGCGAATCTTGGTCTTGCTGCAACGCGTAATCGAGTTCTGAAACCTGTAAGGGAAATTGAGTATTTGGCGGAGAAGGAGCCAAACAGTACAGATATTTTGAAGACCAACATGTTGGATACATATTATCCAAATAGAAGCAGTCACCTGGAGAATGTTTGTCTGTATGAGGTTCTACAAAATTACGTTTTCAAGAGGAACATCAAAGAAGATATTGATAAAGGAGTGTATGCTGTAATTGGAAGTGAGGGATGTCTGGTCAAGCAAAAAAAATGTCAATTGATAAATCATCGAAAATTGGATTGCGAATCTCCAGAAAGAAAAGAATTTTTCTATTTAGCTCTTTTGCAACTTTTCAAGCCTTGGCGTGCAGAAGAGGAACTGCTTGGGGATTTCCTCTGTTACGAAGACTCTTTCAATGCAGCCAAGGAGTCCATAGAATGTCCTGTTTTTCCAAAATATCTACAAATGTTGAATGCAGAAATTGAGCAGGAAGCAACAATTGCAGCCGAGATTGCTAGAGGCAGTTCTCAGGACAGTCAGAGTTCTGTTTCATTGAGTCAGGATCCACTAGGAGAACCAGTTATCGAAAATGAAGCTGCCACTGCCATGATTGAAGTGGAAAGAGCCATGGCACATGCTCAGAAGGATGCGGTTAACTTAGAAGATTTGGAAAGACAACTTAACGTTGAGCAGAGGAAAATATATGACGAAGTTACCAACCAAATTGAGCATGGATTAAGTCATGAGAAGAAAGAGTGCTCATGTACGTCGTTGAAGCCTGTCCGACTATACGTGAGTGGAGAAGCAGGAACTGGAAAAAGTTTCCTTATTAAAGCAATTTCATGTTATCTGCAGAAAAGGACTGAGTCATCGCTGTCTTGTGTTGTGACCGCTCCAACTGGACTGGCAGCTCATAACATTAAAGGGATTACTTTGTATCGGTTACTGATGCTGCCAGTGGAGCATGATAACAAATTACAATATCACAAATTATCTGGGGATACTTGTTGTGAAGTATCTAGAGTGTTGAAGAAGATGAAACTTCTTATCATTGACGAAGTAAGCATGGTTTCCAATGTCATGCTTGCCTTTGTGCATTTGAGAATGCAGGAAGTTCTTAAAACAGAGTATGATGTGTTATTCGGTGGCAAACACATCATTGTTTTTGGTGATCTTCTGCAGCTGACACCAGTGAAAGGACAACCAGTGTTTAAACTGCTTACACATGAAGATACCAAGAAGTGCCTAGGGAGCATTGGCAACGTTAACATATGGTTAAACTTCAGTTATGCTGAGCTGCGTGAAAATATGCGTCAGGCGAAGGACGAAGATTACAAGAATATTCTGCAAGATGTTAGAATCGGAAAAGTGACTGAGCGTGGTAAAGAAGCTTTACATGCACGCTTACTGTCAAATTTATATCCAGAAGAAGACGTTTTGCCAGAGGATATTTTTCAGAAAATTAATGTGAAGAAATCTGGAATATGTTTGATGCCAACTCTTGCAGAATGTTCCATCTTCAACAACAAAATGTTGAATTTAGAAAAATAAGAGATTGTGAAACTGGAAGCTATTGACAAAATAGAGCATATGGGAGCAACAATTATTCTGTCTGAGAATTTGAAATCTAAATTGGATTAATTAGAGAAGACTATATCTAAAACTGCGGGTTTTGAAAAGACTTTGAATGTGTGCTTAAATTGCCGTATCATTTTGAGAAGGAATTTACATGTTGAAAGAGGTCTGGTAAATGGATCAATGGGTAATGTTGTTGATTTTGAGAAATACAGAAGTAGAGATGGAATTGAATTTTTAAAAATTAAATTTGATGGCATTGAGGAAGTACAGCTAATTGGTCGTTGCACAGCAAGGTTTTTGCTTGTAAAAAACGTATATGTTCGCCGTAAGCAGTTTCCTGTTTGCTTGGCATATGCGGTGACAATTCAAAAATCGCAAGGTTTAAGTGTAGACACTGCTTTAGTGAATATTGGCAGTTCTGTATTCAAAGAGGGTATGGCTTATGTAGCATTGTCACGAGTCAGAACTTTATCGGGATTGTACTTGATTGACTGTGATGTCACAAACATTTGTGCGGATCTAGATTGTGTTAAGGAATACAATAGGTTAAGAAGAGAGTATGCGCCACATTTGCCTCAATATCCTTTGTTTGAGAAACGTGTGGTAGGCCGGAAACGAAGAAATATCAGTAATAGTAGGGAGGTTGAAGCAAAAAGACCAAAAGTCGATGATCCAAAAATTGTAAGCAGGAATAAAATGAATTCTGTTGAAAATGTTGTTGGTTTTAAATTTGAAAATAGTTCTGGTGTCAACTGCTGTGCTAATGTAGTTGTTAATGTTCTCTTTTCACTAGAGACTTTCAAAGAACAGATTGTGATCAATTCGGAACAAAGTTTATGCTGTTTATTGAATTCTGTGTTAGAGAAATGTAGTGCTGATAGAACGAGAGTAGAAAGTGTGTCTGAAATTCGTTTTCTGTTAGACGAATGTTCAGGTCAAACAGAATTCTCTGAAAATATTCAGCAGGATTGTCAGGAGTTTTTAATGTATATGCTTGATGTATTTCAAGATGAGGGTGTAGATGTAGGTTATCTATTTGGCCTTTCTTATCTATGGCAGCATGACTGCGAGAACTGTAGGCTATCAAGTACTACTAGTGTAGACTCAGAAAGATTTATATATTTAACTTTGCCTGACAGTAAATCAGTATCCTTCAATAAGCTAGTAAAGGCAGCCGATCAAAACATGGAGTGCAGCCAATGTAAGTCTGGAATGCTGTCCACTTTAATTTTACGAAGTTATGGCCAGTATGTCATTTTAATGTTTTAATGATGTAGGCCTGATGGAACTAAATTGACAACTTTAATTAATAATTTTGTGGCTTCGCAGTTGTCAATATCAGGAAGGACTTTTATAACTACTGCAATTATATATCATAACGGTCCTTCAACTAATTCAGGACATTATACAGCTTATTTAAAATCTGGAAACGGTTGGTCATTCTGCAATGATTCTGTTTTAACTTTCAAAAAAAGATTGCCTTTCCACCTTCAAAATTCTTACCTGGTGTTCTTACAACCAAAATTTTAGGAAAGGTAGCTTGGGATTTGTTTAGAGGAATTTCCAGAGGTTCTAATGGCTTCTACTCTATATGGCCTTGTGGATAATTGTAGTACAGAGCGAAAACTGTTTGTTTTTATAAGCTAAGTCAAGCAGCAGATCAAAATAAGGAGTAGAGGAAATGTAAGTCTGCAATGCTGTCCATATTTTCTATAGAAACTTATGGGTGAAATGTCATTTTACAATTTGAACTACATAAACTGGATGAAAAAAAGTTGTTAAGTCTAATTAAAACTTTTTGGGCTACACAGTCATCGATTTCAGGAAGAACATTTGCAACTGCAGCTATTATTTATTTATTTATTTATTTATTTATTTTTAATATTTGTAAAGCGCTACATTTACCCGTAGGCGTCTTGGCGCTGATAAACCATTTATCAATCATTTGTCATTTATTATATAATATGCTGGTCCTTTGACAACATCTGGATATTACACAGCTTATTTGAAATATAAAAAAGGCTAGTCTTTCAACAAACATTACTAATTGAGTACGAAGCAATGTTGCCTTTTGACTTGATTTTTGAAGTCAGAATTTAGGGTAGGTAATTGGACTATAATGATTCTAGGTGTTGCTGTAACTTAGTGTGCTGTTTTAAATTGCTTTGTATGTCTCAGTTTTCTTAAAACAATGGAGTTTATCTTTCAGAAAGTGGCGGGCAGAAAATAGTAACAGCACAACAGAGTATAAGCTGTTCATAGGACATCCTTTGACGTCATAGAAAGTAAGTTACTTTGGAGGAGTTCTTATTTCTGCTTAGTTATATTATTTGGGTTTTTTAAACACAATCATTTTGATTGTGTTTTTTCCCCCGCTGTTATATGATGAATACCTTCAACTCACTGTTTTCAGTGAAATCTGATATTTTCTGATAACAGCAAAAATAAACCATTAAATATGCTTAATAAATTTTCTACTTTGAATTGTGATTTAAAATATGTATTCATTTTGTCTCATGCTCACTCTTTTTTTACTACCTTGTATTAATTTAAATTCTTTTGTTCTTTCTTACACAGATTAAAAGTATAAAAATGATAATTGAGTACGTTAATGACAATTATAAGGTAAGTGTTTAGTACTCTTTACCTTACATGTCTATCAGATTTAACTTTTATTAGTTCCACTGCTTCATTTCTTTAACCCTTAGTTTCCTGCCTTTGCTACTTCCTTCATTTCTTTCTCTATTACTTATTTATACTACTCTTTTCACTTCTTTTATCAGTCCCTCTTTCAACAGTAACTGTGTGTTACTCCCTCTATTTGTCTTTCTTTTCACATTACTCTCTGTTTATTTACTCGTCTTTTTAAAAAAAAAAAATTTTTTAGTTCGCTCCCGGTTCGCGTACCGGAACGCTAACCGGGAAGCGAATCAAAAGAAATAGAGGATGCTAGAGTGCTAAACATTCTAGCAATTTTTTTTAAAAGGGAAGGTAGTTCTGAAAAGAACTTTTTTTTTATTATTTTTGATGTTTTATATTTTTTTGGTTTTTTTGGAGGAAGGGGAAACAAAAATGATTCACTTCAAAGGGCTCAACAGGAGCAACAAAAAAAAAAATTACTTTCTTGGACGTTTTGGACATTGATGATGTTCATATGCTCTATTTATTAGAGTAATACTCCTCTCTCCACACGAAATTAATTTTCCACAAGCTACACATGTCAATTTCATCTGCCCAAAGTTCTTTTGGAGATTTGGGACCGTTTCCCTGATTGAGTTATTGCTAGTTCATTGGTGGATGTATTGGCCGGTCGGGGGTTATCCACCAAATCTCTAAGTTGTGCAGCACTATAATTAAGAGGGTGCCACCTCTCCATGTGTCGATGCATGGTATGATTACCATAGCTATATTTTTTTTCGGTCCCTCTGGAGAGTTTAACGTGGCAGATGAGGCAGGTAACGTACCTGGCATTTACTTTCTTTTCATGAGGAGGAAAAGAAAAAAATTGCCAGATAAAATTTTCTTTCACATGGGGCGTCCTTGGCATTTCTTTCAAAAACCCCCTTGTCCCTTGCTCCTGTTCCTCGTCTTCCTCTTCTTCTTCCTCTTGTAGGAAGATGACCTGGCTAGTTGGTCCTCTCTTCTTTGGTGGTGGTGGAGGTGGTGGGGATCCACCAGTTGCAGCTAATACAAATGCCATGACTAAGCAAGCAAAAACAGGTCTTTCTCTCATAAAAATGAAAGTCAGAGTGAGGAAAAAAGGTGGGACTTTCATCATTTTGGAAAAAAATGTTCTAAACCAATGAAAAGTGTTTATTTTACGTCATATGATCAAGCGTTCCATCATTAGGAAACTAAAAGTAAAATGAACCAATGAAAAGTTTTATGAACTAGTCACATGACCTGTTATGCTTACGTTACGCGTTCCGCGCCGCGCCTCGGATCGTTTCCGGGGCTTTGCGTTTCGCGCCTTGGTTCGCATTCCAGAACGCTTCCGGGTGCGCTAATGCAGCACGTCATAAGGGGCATTACGTAGTAACGCGATACGTTGCGATTACGTGATGCGTCACGATGTGGCTTTCTAACGTGGTACTTGCACTAACGGAACGTTTACCGGTTCGCGGACCGGCAGCGAAACAAGAAAATATAATTTAAACTATAATATAAATTGAATTAGAAAAATATAATACAAAAATATATAAAATATATTTGTGAATTAGAATAAGAATATATTTTACAGCTATAGATATTAGCTTTTCAAAAACCAATGAAATTCACTGAAAAAACCATAGGTTATAGACCATATATAGTTAGGGATTAGCATTTACAAAACCTTGAAAATTCACTGAAAAAACCATTGGTTATAGACCATATATAGTTAGGGATTAGCATTTACAAAACCTTAATTTACTCGCACAAAACCATAGAAATTCGCATATATAGTTAGTTGCACTAACTATATATCGCGCACCCGCAATCCAATGCTGATGATGTCACATATTACATCATTCATGACATGGTCAGTGACATCACTGATGACATCACTGATGACATCTCAAATGACATCACTGATTACATCAATGATGACATCTCAAATGACATCACTGATGACATCAATGATGACATCTCCAATGACATCACTGATGACATCACTGATGACATCTCATTTGACATTACTGATCATATCACTGATGACATCATTCATGTGATAATACGTTGAACCTCTTCAGACTCTAATATAACCTTACATACACTCAGTGTAAACAGACACTCACAGACTGTCACTCATCCATGGAGTTACTCACACACCTAGTCAGTCTTGCAAAGAATCAATCACACCTCCATTTCCTCAACTAAACAGTTATACACACCTTACTTATTCAAACATATACTAACACATATTTACTCTCTTATACAATCCCTGATACAAGCTCACAATGATCCATACAGCCACTCACACATTCACTGGCTCTTATCCACAGTTATTTATATATGTCAACTCTCACATGTACTGTGTTTTACATATGTACTTACTTTGACATGTAGCACTGAGATATCCATTCACTCACCAATACACTCATGCACACAGTCAACCGCCCATACAGCTGTTTCCACATGCACTTTTGAACCCATACATCTAGTGAATCAACTGCTCACACATCTATGCACTGAGTCATACACCTCCCAGCCACCCACACACACACTCAGTCTTCCATACAAATAATCAATAACCCATATAGTTATTCATATAGCTACTGATCAACACATGCAGCAGTTTACAGAACAACGAACATAATGATGCACAAATTAAGACAGTTTAGTCACTAACCCATGCACTCAGTGAGACACATTTAATCACTCACTCATAGTCAGTCATGCACCTACTAAATCCTTCATCCAGACACTTATACATCCACTCATTCTTCAATATGTAAGACATATTTTAACTTTACAGAAACATACAGTCACTGGATGTTGTCATCAGTGATGTCATCAGTGATGTCATTTGAGATGTCATCAGTGATGTCATCAGTGATGTCACTGACCATGTCATGAATGATGTAATATGTGACATCATCAGCAGTGGATTTCGGGTGCGCGATATATAGTTAGTGCAACTAACTATATATGCGAATTTCTATGGTTTTGTGCGAGTAAATTAAGGTTTTGTAAATGCTAATCCCTAACTATATATGGTCTATAACCAATGGTTTTTTCAGTGAATTTTCAAGGTTTTGTAAATGCTAATCCCTAACTATATATGGTCTATAACCTATGTTTTTTTCAGTGAATATATATATATATATATATATATATATATATATATATATATATATATATATATATATATATATATATATATATATATATATATATATATATATATATTCATTCACTGAAAAAACCATAGGTTTCACACCAGTTACAGTTACCTGGAAATTTTACTGACCTAAACCCATTGAAATTCCCACGTTATAGTTAGTTGGACTCACTATAACTTGCGTGCCTGCAATGCACTGCTGATGACGTCACATATTACATCACTCATGACATGGTCAGTGACATCACTCATGACATCACTGATGACACCATCCAGTGAATGTGTGTCTTTCTGAAAATTAAATATGTTTTATATATGTATATGTAAAAGTCAATGGAAGAATAAATATTTAAATAAGTGTCTAAATGGATGTTTTTTTAAAAAAAAATTGATTGGTTAACTGGCTTATTAAGTGTATCTTAGTGAATACATATATTAGTGAGAAAGGTTTAAATATTTAAATATATGTATCAGTGTTTCACTTTGTGTATAAGTGGCTGCATGGGTTTGTGAGTACCTACATCTGTGTGTATATGGGCTATTAGATGTTGTTTTTAGTATCAGTATGAGTGTCTGTATGGTTTGGTGGGGGTATGACTTAGCATATAGATGCATCAATGACTGACTCTCTGTATGTGTTTTGAACACAACATATGTGCAGGACTGTATGGGGGGATGAGTGTGTATATGTGTGCGTTATTAAGTGAATGACTGTCTTACTAGTGTCTTTATCAGTAACTACATATGTTTTAATCTAGTATATGTGAATATTGATGTATATAAGTGAGTATATGTGAGAGTAAGAGATTGTAAGAGTTCCTGTTTAAATAAGTATGTGTTTCTATAAGTGATTGTTTAAGAGAGTAAGTTTGTGTAAGTTTCCTTAGAAGTAAGGTGGTAGTGTGTGTATAGCTGTATATGCAAACAAATGGATGTTCAAAAGTTTATTTGCATGTGTGAGTATGTGTGTGAGTAACTTTTGGATGACTGTCGATGTGTAACAGGATGTATAGGTGTTTCACTACATATGATGCGTGAATATATGTATGAGTGACTATATAGAACTGTTGGTGAATGAGTGGATGTGTATATAGATGGTGGTATTACTGAATTGGTTGTTGTAACTGGTATGGGTATCTCTATTTTTAAAAAAATGTTATTTTCTATTTTTGAATATGTATTTCAAGGGTTACATTGCACTGAAAGGAGGTCTGTCACTCTGTCACAAGGATTATGTCATCAGTGATGTAATATGTGACGTCATCAGCAGTGCATTGCAGGCGCGCAAGTTATAGTGAGTCCAACTAACTATAACGTGGGAATTTCAATGGTTATATGTCAGTAAAATTTCCAGCTAACTATAACTGGTGGGAAACCTATGGTTTTTCAGTTAATTTAATTGGTTTTTTTAAATGCTAATTCCTAACTATAACTGGTGTGAAACCTGTGTTTTTTTCAGTGAATTTCAAAGGTTTTTTAAATGCTAATTCCTAACTATAACTGGTGTGAAACCTATGGTTTTTGTCAGTGAATTTCATAGGTTTTTTAAATGCTAATTCCTAACTATAACTGATGTGAAACCTATGTTTTTTTAGTGAATTTCATAGGTTTTTTAATAGCAAATTTCTATAGCTATGAAATATAATATTTTTATTAATGAATCCTGTATTGTATATTTATGTAATACTATTTTTTATATGTATATTCTTCATTTTTTTTCTTCATTATTTTGCCCTGGAGTGCTCCCAGTGCGCGTCACGGTGAGCGCACCGGTAAGCGCAGTCTTGCGGCGTGCCCCAGGGCACGTACCGGTGAGCGCCCCGTTAGCGCTATTGCCGCAAACAAAAACATCATCGTGATGTATCGCGTAGCCGCGTCCGCATGATACGCATGGCGTAAGCATCCACGCGCATACAAATGCGCTACGTAAGCGCCGCCGGAAGCGACCCGGCCCCAAGTGCGTCGGGTCTTGTGACCTTAAAATAACACTTTTCATTGGTTCAGAATAGTTTTGGTTTCCAAATGATGAAAGCCCGGCTCATGTGACCTGAAAATAACACTTTTCATTGGTTCAGAACAGTTTTGTTTTCCAAATGATGAAAGCCCCCACCTTTTTTCCTCATTCTCACTTTATTCTTTGAGTGAGGAAGACCTGCTTCTATTGATAGAGAAATGGCTACAGTAGCAGCAGCAGCTGGAGCATCTGCACCACCACCACCACCACCACAAGGACCACCACAAGATCACATTGGTGGTGAAGAAGAAGAGGAGGAGGAGGAGGAGGAAGAGGAGGAGAGAAAGCAGTTCCTGCCTGAAGACAATCCCCCATATAAACCTAAGGAGCACTTTATATGGGAGTTTTTTAAAATCCCAAGAGGTTTCAAAAAAGTTAATGCTGCAAAGGTGACCTGTCTCATCTGTGGCGCTGAACTTTCCAGGGGAAACCCTGCAAAAAAATATTCATTTGGGAATCACACAATGCTACGCCACATGCAACGAAAGCACCCCAATAACTATTCTGCAGCAGAGGTCAGAGAACTGACCAAAAACCCTCCCCAATCTTCTCCGAGCACCTCTAAACAACCCACTCCATCGGGTCCTGAAACTAGAGAGATGGTCCCATGCATCCAACGCCAGTTTGGAGACTACAAGATTACTTGTATATTTTGTGGGACTACCATTTCTTATGGGGAGCAGAGCATCACATTGTAAACTGTGCTGGAGACAACCACCGGTGCCGAAAGAAGCCTTAATTGTTTCCTGTTTTTTTTGCTACAGTTGAGCTGTTTACAATTCCCTGTTTTTTGTTTGTCCCCATAAAAAATAAAAAAAAAATATAAAACTGTTCATAAAAGCCAAAAAAGTATAAAATGTTCCAAAAAACAAAAAAATATATAAAACAACAAAAAGAAGAAAAAAAACAGTTCTTTTTAGAACTACCTCCAATTTATAAAAAAAAGGCTACATTTTTTAAAAACTCTGTCATTCTTTTTTCCCCATGGTACGCTCCCCGGTTCGCTCCCCGGTGTTCGTACCGGGCGCTCCCCCCGCGCAAATCGAACAAAAAATTAATTTGTTTTTTTGCCCCTCTGGGCCCTTTTATGGCCCCCACATCAAACCTAGGGGGTCAGGGGGGGTCTATCCTGCCCCCTTTTGGTCATTTCCCTCTTTGTTTTTGCCACCTCTTGTGTCTCGATCCTACCGAGACACAAGATGGCGGTCGCTCCGGACTGTTTAGAATGTTTACAGACACCCGAGAGCCAATCAGCTTTCCGTGCGCGAACTCGCGTAGCACGCTGTTTCGCGCCCCGGTGCGCGTACGGGGCGCGCTTATAGATATATACATATTTTTTAACCTAAATTACTCAAAATCCACTGGAGCACATATCTTGAGACATAGCAAAGGCACATCGGGCTACCAGTCCCTACAATTTTGCCAAGTTTCATGGAAATCCATTCAGCCGTTCGGGCTAAAAGTGAGGTCGACCGCCCTATGGAAATTAACATGGGGAAAACACGTTTTGAGACCCCCTTTTTTCTCGGCCCCCGCTTGACGAATCCCCCCCCAAACTTTCAGGCAAGGACCGGAGCGCCGCGAGGCAAATTTGAGGAAATTTTCTGGCAGATTCCTCAACCGGCGCCAAAGTTATTCCCAATAGAATGTTGCGATTTCCCTATTGAAAATAATCCTAACTATAACTACCTACTGGCGACTGCCAGTAGGTAATATATATATATGTATATATTTATATATATCTGCGCAAACTCCCAAAAACGCCGCTTCAGGTCCTAGTGCAATGCAGAACCCACGAGGCAAGTAGGAGACGGACCACAATCAGGATTCACAGATGTTTATTGCAAAGCTTGAAAATTGCGAGGGCAAGAGGCGTTTCGGGCTTACAAAGCCCTTGTTCACATGCATTGATTCAATGAATTCTTTTTGCTTTTATAATGCAGTAAAGCCCGCCTCCCCACCACTTTACAATCAGGTCACATGATCACAAAGGTAGAAAAAAGACTCTACGTTATAAATGACCAGCTACATTGCATGTACTACACAAGTTACATTTACAAAAAATAACTTTCGATAAAGAAATATTTCTTTTTGAAGAAGCATTTACATTTGTAAAAGTTCTTATTTAGTTATTTTGGGATAAATCCTTGTGCAAATATTGTCATATGTGCAAATTTAGCGACCTGTAAACAGTGGGGGAGTGGGAAAAAAGTGGTGAAAGTGCAAATAACAAATTTTCATTGAATCGCAGTCTGCAATTCATGGAGTAACTTGTATTTTGTGCAGAAATGCAGTTAGAGGGAAGAGGAAAAGTGCTGTGAGTGCATGATGATATTAATCTGTGTATATAATGCATAAATGCTACTTTAGACATTAGAGGAGAATTGATATTTTCCTATCTGTCTTATTAAAAACATGCATAAAAACATTTAATACCAGTATAAATACATCATCATATAAAAAGATTAGAAAAAAGACACCCTGTGTAAAATGAGTGCTAAAAAAATCTCACATCTAAAATTCATGAATATATAAGTATGAAATCGAATACTCTATACAGTGAAGAAGCAGAACATGATGAAATGTGCAAGGAAGTGGCTGACAAGGAACTTGACCAGCCACTTGCATCAATATATACGAACGTAATGTTTATTAGGTGCAATGTCTCAGAATGGGTCAACTCCCTAGATCACAGGGAACCTGACCTATCTAGGGAGCCACTAGGATGCTGTTTAGGATGACAAATTTTCTCAGTTCGGCATATAGATATTAGAGTGAGCGTTTAAAGAAAGTGGCGTAGATCCTCGGTATTATTGAGGCCATTAGGCCATTTACTGTCGTATTCGAGGATCAAACTCGACTCTAATCGCCTCAATTTGAGCTCCCGATTGCCTCCTCTTCTAGGCTTGGGGACAGAAGCCACTACATAGTATGAGAGACAATTAAGGTCTTTGTTATGGGTGCTTTAAAAGTGGCGAGCCACTGGATATGCCTGGTCACTATGCAAAATAGCCCTGATATGCTGCAAAATCCTGACGTGCACTTGCTGTTTTGTACTGCCTATATAATTAAGGCCGCAAGTGCACGTCAGGACATACACAGCATATTCGGTTTTACAGGTATGGCTACCTTTGATTGGGATATCAACAGTAGAAAAAGGAGTTCTATAGTGAGTTTTATTGACTCCAAACGTGCATGCTCTGCAAGTTGTACATTTGCGAAAACCTGCTGATATTAACCAATTAGGTTTCTGTTGTAATTCAGGGCTGCTCTGATCTAAAATTGCGCCCATGTTTTGTGCCCGCCTGAAAGTGACCAAGGGTTTGTCAGGTAACATACATCCCAAAACAGCATCTGTCTGAACAGTAGGCCAATGTTTGTTGATTATCTGCCTGATTTTATTTTCCTGACTACTGTAATCCGTGATAAATCTGGGGCAGTCTACATCATTTGTTTCGGTCACATCAGTGGCCGTATTGTTCTTATTTACAGTGTTAGAGAGTAGACTGACTCTAGAGAAACTTTCAGCTTTGGCCAGTGCTTGGTTGAATACCTGGTCTGAGTATCCACGGGCCTTCATTCGTGCTTTTAACTCAAGAGTACATATTTTAAAATCCTCAGCAGTACTACATATTCTTTGTAACCTTAGGATTTCTCCATAAGGTATGCTGTGGATAGTGTGCTTAGGATGAAGGCTTGAGGCATGGAGCGTAGTATTGCCCGCCGTGGCTTTTCTATGTAGGGTAGTTTGGATACGGTTGTTATCATCTATGTATATTTTGACATCTAGGAATTCTGCTTGTTTGGCACTGATGTTAGAAGTAAATTTCAAGTTAAGGGGGTTATCATTGATTTCAGCAATGAATAGCTGTGCTTCATACTCATCCCCTTGCCATACAATGAAAATGTCATCAATATACCTGAGATATTTTACAATCTTCTCCCGTACCCATGTTTGGTGTATGACGTTGAGGACCCGCTCCTCCCACCAGCCAACGTGTAAACACGCATAGCTGGGGTAGAAGCAGGCCCCCATAGCCACACCCCTTAGTTGTTTCCAGATTTCCTTACCAAATGAAAAATAATTGTTACTCAGGCACCAATCAATCAAACTTAATATCACCTTGTTATGTTCGTACAGTTCAGCAGGTCGTTGGCCAAGATAATATGTTATTGCATTTAAGCCATCAAGATGAGCAATGCTGGTGTATAATTGTTCAACATCAAGAGTAATGAGTAACATGTCGTTCTGCCATTCCAAATCCTCTATTTTGGCCAAAAAGTCAGTAGTATCCCGGATAAAGCTGGGAAGCTTGCTGACCCAACTCTGTAGAAAGAAATCAATATATTGGCCCACATTTTCTCCACAACTATTAATGGCGGAGATAATGGGCCTGCCGGGAATCGGTGATGTCCCTTTGTGAACCTTTGGAATTAAATAGAGACATGGCAGGACAGGATGCTCATTGTACATACATTTGTATTCGTCTGCTGAGATGAGGCCTTCTCTGCGGTATTTCAGAAGTAATTTGTGCAAAACATCATTAGCTTTTGAATACTCTTTATTGGTTGACTTGATGTAACAGGCAGGGTCTTGTAATTGCCTTTGTGCCTCTGCAGAGTAATCAGATTTGGGCCAAATGACGATGTTACCCCCTTTATCTGCAGTTTTTATTATGATATTGGGGTTGTCTTTTAATTTCTTCATGAGTTCAAAATATTTGGCCTTTTGCACATTATATTTCTTTTTCTTTTGGTTGTTAGTCTTTTTGTACAAGTCTTTGATGTCTGCAATTATACAGTCCTGAAAAACGTCCACCGCATCTTTTGCCACGATAGGTACAAAATCTGATTTTCCTTTGAATGGCGTAATACCAGCACCTTTTTGAATCATATTAATTTTTTCTAATCTTTTTTGTGTGCTAGTCTCGCCATCATTAGTCATTGGTTGAGAGCTGGTTGCGTCATCTAAATCATGCATATCAAGAAAAAGTGGTACATCAGAGGCTGATAGTTGAGCTATGTTTTCAATATTACTGGTACTGGTATTAGCTTCAATGCCTGTTGTGGATTTCAATTTTTGTAACGCAAAGAATTTCTTCAATTTTAATTTTCGAATGTAACGATACACATCCACTCTAGTGGGGGCATATCTGAAATATATATATATATATATATATATCCGCTAACTGGAT